>NC_041394.2:247593483-247865983 GCF_900747795.2 Erpetoichthys calabaricus
CAGGGCGTCATTTGCTTTTGTCTCTGCTGCACTCCACATGCACCTCTGAGCCATGTTGACTTTTCATTATTCTTTTCGGTTACGATGCACGACTTGCGTCCACTATTGCAAACTGTTTTACGCGCCATGGTCTTAGAGTTGGTGGGCGGGTCTCCGTGAGTTGCTCTTGCGAGCGGGAACATGACCAGGCGGCGTGTATACTTTGAGAACGAGGGTGGATGCGGCAGGACCATCTAAGAAGAGGCATGTTTGTCGCGGATGTGAATCGCTGTATGCAGCGTGTAAAACAGTTTGTTTGTCGTGGATGTCAATCGCTGTATGCAGCAAGGTTATTATAGTTTTGCCTTTTTATATTAGTTTTTATTTCTATATTTTTTCTGACCTTACTTGGAAATTCAGTTTAGTTTTAGTTTTCCTTCATCATGTATTTTTAGTTTTAGTTTAGTTTTTATTTCACAACGACATTTCTATTTTATTTTTATATATATTGGTTTCAGTTTTAGTTTTAGTAATTATGGCATGGAGCTCCTACGGAGTTAGTTTTGTGTCACAATCAGACAACTGTACACTTAACAGATTTGGATATGAGTTTAATGTTAGTGGAAGCTTACTACACTACATGGTTTACTATCTGGTTTTGTTTTTGTCTGATAAAAACAAGCATAATCAAAACTAGACACTGAATATGAACAATTTTACACAATTTTATTTTTTAAAATATTTTCTCATGAAAATCAAAGGGGCTTAGGAAGAACAGGGCTGTTAGACTTGAATCAGTATGTAGACCCCACCTAGCTGTATTGAGGGAAACAAAGAACAACAAGCATGTAGTGTCAAGGTTAGGGGCACTGAGTCTTGAATAGACCACCATAAAGGACAGTAAACCCATAATGAGCAGAGCAAGAGCAGGTAATAGGAGTATGGACAGGCATAAAACAACAGAGACAGCGTCTGAAATTAACAACATATACATTATCTAAACCTGTTTATCCAGAGTAGGATTGCAGGAAATCTGGAGCCTACCACAGCAGGTTTGAATACAAGGCAGGAAAAATCCCTGGTATGCAATATGTATGATAAGGCTGATGTTCAGAACAAAAAGAATATGATATTTCAACTATCTGTTTTGAGAGAAAGAGAGAAAAACATTGAAAAAAGGGTGACAAATATTTTAAAATATAATTCTGCTAATGTATTCCTTTCACAATATCAGGTATTATGAGTTGTGAATACGAAAAAAGATAAAATTCATAAATATGGGATAAATACAAAAACCCATTAGTATGTTTAGTTTTTCATCACTTGTCAGACTCTCTACCTTTGTTTGTATCGCTTCATTGTTAAACTGTTTTTAAAGCAAAAGTGATTGGTCAGCAACAATATGCTGATCTTGTATGATGACCTAGTCAGTCTCTCAATCAGTGCAGTTTTATTTTCAAAAACCGGGAGTGCTCTCCCCTCGACTTTCTTGTATACTCAGATATGGGGATGGATATTTGAGGAGTAAACCGCAAGACAATGATTATATATTTATACTATGTACTGTACATTAAGGAACCATCAACAACAAATCAAATTAATAATATATTGAACAATTATTATTATAAAAGTAAAGTTGAATAAATCGGACTCTGCCGCTGTATAAATAAAAAAAATAAATAAAAAAAAATCGAGAATGTGTTCAGGTAAAGTACCACTTCCGGTTGATGGATTTGGCTCAAAAGTTAATACAGATCTATAATTGTGGTGTAACAACCACATGCCGAATTTCATCCATCTATCTAGTTGCATTTTTGAGTTATCGTGTTTACACACAAACAGACACACACACACACACACTTCAAAGAAAACAGTATTGTTGGACACTGTTTAGTCTATAACATCAAGATTCATCAAAATATCGAGGTCGAATTTTTTCATGATTACTATACTTTCTCTATACTTCATATATGAGAAAGTAAAAATGATTTCTCCTGTGCGAAGTGGCAGGTAAATTGCCGTCAACAAAAAGCAGACACCTAAGAAATAAACTGAAACATTACTCACTCGTGATTTTTCTGTCCATATGGTAAACGTTTTGTTGACCAGCAAATTCTGATTTCAGCCGTTTGAATAACACCTTAATATACAACAAGCACAAAGAAAGGCGGCACACAAATCGCTTTCTATTTCTCACGCTTTACGCACCCGCACTCAGCTTGCTCTGTCACCACAAATGCTGTGTGAACAGCCGCCCTCCGTCACCAGCCGTCGTTCACTGGATGAATATATGTGGGCGGTTCGTGGTGGATGACTTTGTTTTAGAGAAAACTTACAAGGGTTAAAGACTAATGGCAAGAATATTCATTCAAAAACGAAAACTAAAAATATTATAGTAAATTATTGTTTTATTTCAGTTAGTTTTTCCAGCTACTTTAATAGTTTCGTTTAGTTTTAGTTTTTCATTTCGGTTTTGTTAATTATTTTATTTCAGTTTCCGAAAATGTTTTTTAATAATAGTTTCAGTTTTGATTTTAGTTTTCGTTAACTATAATAACCTTGGTATGCAGCGAGGGGTATCCCATGGTCTTAGAGTTGGTGGGCGGGTCTCTGTGAGTTGCTCTTGCAAACAGGCACATGACCAGGCAGTGTGTATGCTTCGAGAACGAAGGTGGACGCGGCAGGACCATCTAAGAAGAAGCATGTTTGTCGCGGATGTGAATCGCTGTATGCTGTGTGTAAAACAGTTTGTGAGAGGTATCCTATGGTCTTAGAGCTGGTGGGCGGGCCTCCGTGAGTTGCTCTTGCGACCGGGCACATGACCAGGCAGTGTGTATGCTTCGATGTGAATCGCTGTATGCAGCGTGTAAAACAGTTTGTCGCGGATGTGAATCGCTGAATGAGCATGCGATGGCAGTCCTCCAATTGTCAGTCATGGACAATTGTATGTTACCCTCTCCAGAGTTCCATCTTTTCATTCACCTACAGTCAAACCCACCCCCATTTGGACAACTGTGTCTTTCAGGAAGTGTTCACCCATCAATACATAATTATGCGGTGTATGCTACGCCGCGGGTTGGCTAGTTTTATTTATTAGGTTAAATTTTCCCAGAAATCTTTGATTCCACAAATTTACCAAAGGTTTATCTATAACATTCATAAGTTCTGACAAGTCCGACACTTCATCAGAATTTCCTGTCTAAACTCAGAAATTCAAATGTAAAAAGTCAAATTAAAAAAAATCTGTAAAGCACGCAAATTGACCTCTCAAAAAAAAGAGACCAGCTACAGCTACTATAGCAAGAAGATGGGAACAAGTGTGTCAATGCACTGCACAACAAAAATGTGGCACTTCAAATATCGCCCATTACTAAGCTTTGAATTGTATATTATTTTTCAATCTAGCAAAGCTGGCATATCCTTAAGACTAATGTTTTCACTGACTGTGGATATATAATTTAGTAGTCTTTTTTTGCAATCTAGAGAAGTAGCAAGCCATTTTTAAAAATGTAATGGATTAAACATTAAAATCAAACTGAAATTACAGTAAAAGAAATTCCTCTGTGAAAAAATGATTTGTTTATTTGAAATTTTGAGTATAACTCTGTTTGGTTTAATTTTTTTATTGGATACATAATGTAAACTGCTAGCCTGAATCAATTCTATAAACTGACTTTTTAAAAACCTTACTAAAAGAACAAATTCACCTTGTTTCACTTCACTTTCTGTGGCAACTAAACCATGTATCTTAGAAGCAGAAACATGCATCTGTTCACTTAGTATGAAGAGGACTGAGTTGTGTTTTTCCTCTTTTCAGGATTATAACAAAACTGTAACAGAGCCTTTCCTTCTAAATAAATATTTAACTAATGCAATGAAACAAGCAGTGTTAGCATTGAGTCACTGGGCTATTAGACAACCAAAAATCTAGAAAATCTAGCTATATTGCCGTTTATCTCTTGCATAAAATCATAAAGGATTGAGTGATTGGAGAAAAATACACAGCACAACTCCCTGGGTGCAGCACTGCGGTATTCCTTAATTTCAAAAAGCTTAAGACAACTTTCCATATTTATTTTCTGCAGATCAAAACACCATCTCTGATATACACATAAGATTTAAGGCTTTACACACATTAAACTTGACATACTGCATCTGTTTCTTTACTAAGCATTCTTGGATTAAAACAGCGAATGGTAAATTTAATGTCATTGGGTATTTTACGGATTAAAAATGCATGGAATCCCAAATAAGAAATAAAATTGATTTATGTAGCCTATTTTAAACCATGCCAAGATCCGCTCACAGAGGTCTTATAAAAAAAAAAATAAAGTAATAATAATAAAGACACGTAATACCTTATAAGACAACAGAAGGAATAAAAACTTATTTGCATGACTTACACAAGTGCTACAAGTACCCAGGATTTCAAAATGAATACAACATTTATTGCCTCATATTAATTACCTTTAAAAGACTTCTTAACACTAGACATTACAGGGGTAAGGACCCCACCAATCATGAACCAGGTATTCTCCCCTTTACAGTTTTATGAATTTACTGGCAATAAACCAGCATTAAAATAAGGTACAAATTACAATCTGACAAATGAAATGAATGTAAAAGTTCTGTCCTAAGTGTTTACTGTTAAATATTTTTTGTTTAATGTGCATTTATCCATATGATTGCTATGGAAGAAAGCATTTCATCTAATGGCAAATTGAACAATTACTGATCTTATAAAAAGCCAAATAGAAAAAAGAATAACCCACTAATAATCATGTGGAAAACACTTTCTCTCTGCTATACAATAAACAGTAGGGTTGAAAGGAGGTGTCACTGTCTGTCTGCAGTTTAGTTCAGTGAGGAATGACATTATTCTATAAATAAATACATTTCTTAGAATCTATCTGAAACATAAAAATACTTAAATAAGTGAGCTTTTCATGCATCTTCAAGGTGGCAGCAGTGAAACTAGAAATTTACCAAGGTGTGCACATGCCATTCCAAATAAAAATGTCTACATAATACCCCAGATTTTACTAGTCATATTCTCAGTAATACACCACAGGAGACATTATGACAACAAAAACAACAAATCACCTATTAAAAAAGACCCTGAAATAAAAACAGCGGTATTAACTGACAAGCAACAGAACTGCAAAGTGCCTATGCAGACATGACGTGCATCTACCAAGAAGAAATATCTGACACTGTACAATTTTAAAAGAACAGCACATACAGTATAAAAGATAACCACGTGTACATGTTTATACAGCCTTTTTAAAGGAATATTTGATAACCACCGAAAATCTGAAAAACCTGCAAATGTAGCAGAGAACCATGTGTCTGTCTATTTTTCTATTAAATTTCACACATCAATATTCTTCCATCTGACAGAATTATGAATTAAAGATAGTGAAAGTCAGTGAATGACCCCATAAAGGATGCATACCGTTTAGCCTGGGCAATATACCACAACAAAATATTGTATGATATATGGTACATAAACTAACATTACCTACTGTAAGAACACAACCCAACTGTGACCAGTTCACGTATTACACCATCGAAACATTTAATGTTCAGTAAAAAGTAAAGGGGTCTAAATGATATTTGTGGTGGATAAAGACTGAACAGGGGAATGTATTTTAATGTCTTCATAATGTGCTATTTCAATTAGTAACACCAATTAAAAAGACACAATGAATAACAAGCCAAGTGAGCTACAGCTAGAGCTCCTTTACATAAAAGTAACAATAGTTTTTCATTTATTCATTATTAAATACAGATTTTCACAGTAATTTTAGTGAAAAATTAAACAAAAAAGAGAAGTAACAGTTTCCATAATTTAGACAAGAACTGATGGAAAAATGGGGGGTGGGAACTGGAAGGCAAACAAAGAGGGAGTATCACAAACAAAATACAGATTTAATTTGCCAAAAAGCATATTTTCACTTTGTGTTTTTATACTTCTAATATGGAAATAAAATTACATTTTAGACATTTTAATTTAAAACAATTTGACCAACAGCCTTAGTAAACACTGAATCCTTGGAAACTCATTTATTCTCTTTTCCTGTTAAATGTAGTTACATATTGAGTTATTAAGCATTATTCAAGCTTCAATTTTAGAATGTCTTAAAAGTTAAGAAAGAAAGCACTACTTTTCCCTAAATGTGTTTGGCTTGTACATCATATTGACTTATAGATGTGGACTACTTTAAATATATAAAGACAATATAAACTTAGTTGAAATATGTGATAAATTCAGTCAAAACTATTAAACTGAAATACACAGTAAGGATTCACTGCAGTTGAGACAACATGTTATAAAAAACTAAAGCAACCCTGAGGAAAAAGCTGCACATTATGAAAGCCCACCAGGCAAAGAGCTGGAAATATCTTTTTTCAAAGGAACAAGAATCACTGAATAGAACAGGAGCAAAGCAAAAGAGGCCATTTCCTAAGGAAGGGATTTTAAGCAAGTACAGCCTAAGCAGCAAAGCTAATCTTCAGTTACTAAATCTTCTCAGAGTTGAACACAGGGTTACCTAATGAGTCTGCATAACCAATGCCAGTTCAGCTGGCTAGAGAAGAAGAGTGGCATCAGAGGCTTTAAATAAAAAGTAACTTTTCTACAATGAACTAATAGCACATGAAGACAACACACTACTTACACAATGATTTAGGTGAGCATGAACGCTGTGGAAGCAATACGCAATAAGAACATACTGATAATTCTTTGGCTATTATCTGCACTCATTATATTAAGTCTGACATCTGTACTGTACAGTGACACCATTCAGAAACATTCCTTTTTTAATTTCTTTACTGAGATTTTAGAAAACAAAGCATTGCAATAATACATTTTGTCATTAATTCAATATAGAATATTAGTTTTGAGGGCGGCACGGTGGTTACATGGCGCTGCTGCCTCGCAGTTAGGAGACCCGAGTTCGCTTCCCGGGTCCACCCTGCGTGGAGTTTGCATGTTCTCCCCGTGTCTGCGTGGGTGTCCTCCGGGCGCTCCGGTTTCCTCCCACAGTCCAAAGACATGCAGTTTAGGTGGATTGGCAATTCTAAATTGGCCCTAGTGTGTGCTTGGTGTGTGGGTGTGTTTGTGTGTGTTCTGCGGTGGGTTGGCACCCTGCCCAGGATTGGTTCCCTGCCTTGTGCCCTGTGTTGGCTGGGATTGGCTCCAGCAGACCCCCGTGACCCTGTGTTCGGATTCAGCGGGTTGGAAAATGGATGGTTGGATATTAGTTTTATACACCCAAGAAACATTTTGATATGTCTTTTGCCAAAGTCATCCAATCAAATAATGCATTACAAAACTGGCTTCAGCTTCTCCTAAAAATGCCCCCTGACATGCTAACCCTCCACCAGCCCCCACCAAGCCTGGTTCAGCTGACAGTGACTTACTGTTCTTTGTGAGCCAATTACAAAAGGAAAAGAGCAGGCAGCACTTTCCGGCTCTGTGTCAGTATTGTATAATTCATTGTCATGCTTTATTAGAGGAGCACTATAGCTAACTACATTTTACAACTTAGACCAAATTCTTGAATGTGTAGGCTTGCATTTTCAAAAACAGATTGAATTTTCCATGTTTTGTTTGTAATAAATAAGAAATACTTTGTATTTGCATATTTCCTGTCTAATATAAAGTTCAGCTGCGTTCATTTTTACAAAGTATATCACATTTGTCCCCATAAAGTGGTCTACCTTTTATAATCAAACTGTGCTATAGACTATTGCAATTAAAAAATAGCATTGGCAAATGAAAAGAGGAAATATTGATGCACGCACTACGGAGAAGCATAGTAGCACAGTGGTTAGGATTGCTACCTCACAGCTCCATAGGCAGGGTTTAAATTCTAGGCACTGCCTCTGTGCAATTTGCATGTTCTTTCTGTAATCGCATTGTTGCTCCCCTAGATAGTGTGGCTATATAAATAAAGAAAGAGAGCAAGTATGGTTGTGACCAGAATAAAACCAAGGAAACTAAGGTAAACAAAAATTGATTTTTTTTTTAAAATAAACTTTATGAATAGATCAATACAAGGAGAACACAGCACAGAAAATAAACAGAACAGACAAGAATAAACCTTGTGTCGTCTTTGAGCCTAACTGCACAGGTATTGACCCTGTCTTCTGGTAATGGAGGCTTGTACAGTTTGTCACCAAAGAACCATAAAATACGCTACCAAATGTGACCTTAAGTTCCATCACTCACTCTTCTCACCTCTCTTCCACCTGCCAGTCAAGCTCTTCCCCCCAACTCGCTTTCCAAGCTCACTAAGCCTGTAGGCTGGAGACAGCTTTAAGCCACGTTCTGGGTTCTTTTCCGGTCAAAGATCATTGTCTCAGCCCTACTTTTGCAACAGTGACATCAAGTTTAAGTTTCTGGGCCAACCATTACAATACTGAAATACACACGCTGTAAATAAATATTTAAGTTTACTTCAACTTTTTTTCCCATTTTTCAATCCTCACTTTTTATTTTTAAAAATAGTACATGTGATCACTTGTAAATAATTGGCAGATGCTATGAGATTAAAATTATACATTTCCAGATGTTTACACTACCCTGTTCATCAAATTAAGTCTGTGAAGAAATTCCAATTCTTCTGCATAGCAAAGTCTACCTGATCTGCACTAAAACATTTGCAGAATCTATAACTCAATAATAAGTGTAATACAGGACACAAAAAATGAAAGCAATTACAGTCAAAGACAAAAGAAAAAAATACTAATTCTACAGCTAAATTTTAAATAAATGAATTAACTTAAACAAGCATAGATTTGCAAGATAATATAAGCAAGTCAACTAAATCTAATTCAGAGCTTATTAACAATGCTACTAAAAAACATTCGAAAATATCCTCACGAAGGAACAAGCCGCTTTTCCAAACCCATGCTATGCCATCTGGAAAGAGATTAATAGGCCCAGGTTTCCCTTTCCAGCATGACTGTGAGCCAGAGCCACAGCAGTAAAGAATTAATTATCTGACTAAGAAGACGAGCTTAAGATTCAAAATTGCTTCCATAGTGAGCAAGTCTCAATCCAATCAAGACAATCTGGAAATACTCCATAAGAAGAAAAAAGGAGTAAAGGTGAATACAGTGGTGTGCTGAACAAATAAAAAGATATTTCTGCATTTACCTATTGAGAAATATATATTTCAAAACATAATGTGAAAACAGCTGGCCAGGATTCCTTAATCAAGCAACTTTTCCTCTCATGTTTTACTCGTTTTACATGTTTCTTGGTAAACTGACACACACTCTATTAATGTATTTGAACTTTCGAATATTTTAAGAAGAAATTGTTTACAGTATCAAATATCTTTCTGCTTCTGCAAACAAAAAAATAATATATTAAACAAACATAAACTTTAAAACACTAACCCTTTCATTGGCCATTTCTTAACACACAGTATTTAAAAAAGATCACCTTTCTTGGCTCCAGTAAATGGCTACGTATTTCTTTAAAAGGTAAATCTTAATGGCATACATTTAAACTAACCTGCTAATTACACTCTGCAACGCTACACTTCGACAGCTGAGGGGCAGTCCCCACACCATAGTAATTTGGAACAAGGGATGTAATTAGGGTTAAAAAAGGAGTGTGAGGGCAGCTTTAAATTGGCGTAAACACGAGTCTATACTGAAATCAAAATAACACAGTAACAGTAAATTATTCAGCTACGTGTAACTTTACTCTAATATGGTGCTTTCCCAACTTTTTCAGATTGTTCATGCATAACCTTTAAACAGCACTCCTGGGGCTGCCAACATGATACAAATCACAGTTTGAGCATTCACCTCCCAAAACCTTCTTGGTTTGGATTATACTGATGAGAGGGAGCAGATTCTTTACTACTGAATGCAAGAACCAAATCAATATACCAAATGACTGTGAACAATTAAAAGAAAAAGTCAAGGAACACAACAAGCATCTGAATAGAATTAATTGTGTTTGGTCTTGGCAAAATGTTAGAGGTGGAAAAAGTCTCATTTATACAATTCCTAAGTGGTACACTTTTCTTTTTTTTTTTATATAAACAGAATCTGGGTCATTAGTAAGCACAGTTGTCTGCTTTTGCTGCCATCATTCTGGTATAAGAAATCATTTCGTAACTAAACGCCCAGAGCAAACATTGCAATGCTTTTATTATATTCTGTACACTGAAAATGACACCACATTGTTGACAACAATGAAATAAAGTGGTGAAAAGCAAATAAATAATAAAGTACAGATGGACAAAGCATATTCTAAATTTGTAAGTCGCTAAAATGGTATAGCTGAAAGACTGCAAAGCAGACACTGCAGGTTTACTCTCTACCACCTGCTCAATGTCAGACCTTGAGCAGGTCACCTATCTGGGCCATAACTTAATAAGTGAACAACGCAACAGAACTGGACTATAAAATGTTTTGAGAATGGCAAGATCTTGCATATACTAGACAGTCTCTGCACAGAAATACAATGGCCACTTTTAGTTGTATCAATTAATCTAATCTAAGATGGAGTGGACATATGAAATCCATACAGCATTATTGCTACTCAAGTTAAACTGGTGGCCCATGTGCTACAATGTCACAACAGTGTGTGGCACCACAAAATCACCCTACTAACACAAAAAGAGCAAAAACAAACAAATAAATAATACATATGTATAAAATATATAATGCAACCAGCATTATGTGCAGTGAATGATAACAGCATGGGAACTGCATGGAGGAAAACATTTTAGATAGATAGATAGATAGATAGATAGATAGATAGATAGATAGATAGATAGATAGATAGATAGATAGATAGATAGATAGATAGATAGATAGATAGATAGATAGATAGATAGATAGATAGATAGATAGATAGATAGATAGATAGATAGATAGATAGATAGATAGATAGATAGATAGATAGATAGATAGATAGATAGATAGATAGATACTTTATTAATCCCAAGGGGAAATTCACATACTCCAGCAGCAGCATACTGATACAAAAAAACAATATTAAATTAAAGATTGATAACAATGCTGCTAAAAACAGACAATAACTTTGTATAATGTTAACGTTTACCCCCCCGGGTGGAATTGAAGAGTCGCATAGTTTGGGGGAGGAACGATCTTCTCAGTCTGTCAGTGGAGCAGGACAGTGACAGCAGTCTGTCGCTGAAGCTGCTCTTCTGTCTGGAGATGACACTGTTTAGTGGATGCAGAGGATTCTCCATAATTGATAGGAGCCTGCTGAGCGCCCGTCGCTCTGCCACAGATGTCAAGCTGTCCAGCTCCATGCCAACAATAGAGCCTGCCTTCCTCACCAGTTTGTCCAGGCGTGAGGCATCCTTCTTCTTAATGCTGCCTCCCCAGCACACCACCGCGTAGAAGAGGGCGCTCGCCACAACCGTCTGATAGAACATCTGCAGCTTATTGCAGATGTTGAAGAACGCCAGCCTTCTAAGGAAGTATAGTCGGCTCTGTCCTTTCTTACACAGAGCATTAGTATTGGCAGTCCAGTCCAATTTATCATCCAGCTGCACTCCCAGGTATTTATAGGTCTGAACCATCTGCACACAGTCACCTCTGATGATCACAGAGTCCATGAGGGGTCTGGGTCTCCTAAAATCCACCACCAGCTCCTTGGTTTTGCTGGTGTTCAGGTGTAGGTGGTTTGAGTCGCACCATTTAACAAAGTCCTTGATTAGATCCCTATACTCCTCCTCCTTCCCACTCCTGATGCAGCCCACGATAGCAGTGTCGTCAGCAAACTTTTGCACGTGGTAGGACTCCGAGATGAATTACAAGTCCGATGTATATAGGCTGAACAGGACCGGAGAAAGTACAGTCCCCTGTGGCGCTCCTGTGTTGCTGACCACAATGTCAGACGTGCAGTTCCTGAGACGCACATACTTTAAGATAGTCTGTCTTTAAGATAGTCCACGATCCATGCTACCAGGTATGAACCTACTCCCATCTCTGTCAGCTTGTCCCTAAGGAGCAGAGGTTGGATTGTGTTGAAGGTGCTAGAGAAGTCTAGAAACATAATTCGTACAGCACCACTGCCTCTGTCCAAGTGGGAGAGGGATCGGTGTAGCATATAGATGATGGTATCCTCCGCTCCCATCTTCTCCTGATATGCAAACTGCTGAGGGTCGAGGGCGTGTTGAACCTGTGGCCTCAGGTGGTGAAGCAGCAGCCTCTCCATAGTCTTCATCACATGTGATGTCAGAACAACAGGCCGGAAGTCATTCAGCTCACTAGGACGTGATACCTTTGGGACTGGGGTGATGCAAGATGTTTTCCAAATCCTCTGGACTCTCCCCTGTTCCAGGCTCAGGTTGAAGATGCGCTGTAGAGGACCCCCCAGCTCCGATGCACAGACCTTCAGCAGTCGTGGCGATACTCCATCTGGACCCGCTGCTTTGCTGGCACGAAGTCTCCTCAGCTCTCTGCTCACCTGTGCTGTTGTAATTGTGGGTGTGGATGTCTCTCCTATGCTGGTATCAGCAGAAGGATATGTGGAGGGTGCAGTACTCCGAGGTGAGAGTGGAGAGTGGGTTAGGGTGGTCAAACCTGTTAAAGAAGTTGTTCATTTGGTTTGCTCTCTTCACGTCTCTCTTGATGGTGGCACCCCGCTTCAAGCTGCAGCCAGTGATGATCTTCATCCCATCCCACACTTCCTTCATGCTGTTATTCTGCAACTTCTGCTCCAGCTTTCTCCTGTACTGCTCCTTCGCCGCCCTGAGCTGAACTCTGTGTTCCTTCTGCACGTGCTTGAGCTCATGCTGATCACCGCCTTTAAAAGCCCTTTTCTTCTCATTCTAAAGGCCCTTGATGTCATTTGTAATCCATGGCTTGTTGTTAGCAGTGTACAGTTCTTACTGGAACTACAATGTCCATACAGAAGTTGATGTAATCAGGTTGATGTAGTCAGTAGTGCAGTCAACAACCTCCTCAATGTTCTCACTATGTGATCCCTGCAGGATATCCCAGTCTGTAGTTCCAAAGCATTCTCTCCGAGTCTTCTCTGCCTCAGTGGACCACTTCCTGAATGAGCGTGTGGATGTAGGTAGGACCCTCACTCTTGGTTTGTAGTGAGGCTGAAGCAGAACCAGGTTATGATCTTGCTTTCCCAAGTGCAGGCAGCGGGGTGGCGCTGTATGCGTCTTTAACATTTGCATACAGTAAATCAATAGTCTTATTTCCGCGGGTGTTACAGTCCACATACTGGGAGAAGGCAGGTAATGTTTTGTCCAGCGTCACATGGTTAAAGTCTCCAGCGATTAGCACTAACGCCTCAGGGTGCTGCGTTTGTAACTTAGCAACAGCAGAATGGATGATGTCACTCGCTGTCTCCACGTCCAAGGAGGGATGTAAACAATAACAACAATGACGTGTCCAAACTCTCTGGGCAAGTAATAGGGACGCAAACTTACGGCCAACAGTTCGATGTCCCTGCAGCAAGTGGAGACTTTGACGTTAACATGTCCAGAGTTACACCACCGTGTATTAACATAGAGAGCGAGTCCTCCTCCTTTGTGCTTCCCGCAGGTACTTGCATCTCTGTCTGCTCTAACTGTGCTAAACCCGGGTAGCTCCACGTTAGCATCTGGGACGGTGGTAGTTAGCCACGTTTCACAAAAGCACAAGAAACTGCATTCTCTGTAGGTTCTGACATTTTTCACCATTTTGATGCGATTAACTTATAAGAATGCTTTAGCCTTCAAAAAAACTGAAATTTCATAGCATCTCCAACACCACAATTCTGCGCCACTATCTGGAAATAAATATCTTCTTTTCCGTTTGTTTCATATTTCTATGTATTAGATCCAACTATAGATATAATGTTTACATTCAAAGTCAGACCAGTCTGCCTTTCTGCAGTGTTTGGAGCATATCTATGTGGTGAGCATTCATAATTTTGAATTCTTGGTGGGTTTCATGAAGTATTCATTAAACAGTGCTATTATTTTAGTGAAATTGTGAGATCTGCAAGTTTAAAACAGAGTATTTAACCAGCTGCTAGATGAAAAATACCTGCTATATGACCCTTCTTTAATACCATATGTAAAAAAGTTAAAATTGTGTGAAGATCAAATAACACAGTTAATATTATAATTTGGCAACTTTATACCTGTCATTTGCTTTTACGATGTTTAAATCCCCAGTGCCCATCAGCCCTGGAGTGCACATGGTTGCTATTTTCTACACAACCTCCTGCGTTGCTATGTTTGGTGAAAACAACTGCACACAGTACTCCAGATGAGATCTTACAAGTTTCTTGATTGACAGTCAAGTTATTTTACAATATTACCTAACATTCTATTTGAATTTTAAATGCACATTTCCTACTGTAAGATTATAATGTCAAAGCAATGTAAACCCCTAAGTCCTCTTCAGAAACTGCTTTCTATAGATTAACATTACCCAGCTTCTAGTTATAGTTAACATTCCTTACCACTTTACACTTGTCTACATTACACTACAATGCCCACAATGTCCATGTCTGTTTGAATTTTTTTTGCTACATCCTAAATATATTCTGCTTGTCATGACATTTAAATTTCATGTGCTTATTTACTAACATAATTTTTGCTATTAATGTAAATTATAGACAGAATAAATGGTGACACTCATGGGACTCCAGTGATGACTTCAGAATAGTCTCCTCTTATGTGTACTGCTTGTCCCCTGCCCAGTCACCATTAGGTAATCCAATTTAATAAATTGCTGCCGATTCCAATATTTTGTAACTCTGGACCTAATCTAGGATTTATCAAACACTCTTTATTGGTATGAAAAAATATTTAAAAAATGATCAGACTGTCCTAGTTACTCATGGAATCTCTTTTAAGACAGGTGGGTGTCCTACTTGTTACCATATCTATTTGTTTCACTCTTCCAGTAACATCAGTATAAATAAATGATTCCTAGCCTCTGTCTTCAACAATTTCCCTAATATGTCCATTTATTTCCAGGATATCCATATTACTAACCGAAAATGGTAAACCGGATGATATGGACGCAGGTACACGGCGATGGGACCATGAGACGTACTGCACAGGCGCGTACAGCGCACGTCTCATAAACCGTAAGCAAGGTCGTATCCACCGCACACGAAGGAGTCACAGCCCAAAAACGAAAGAGCTCAACTGACGTGAATGAGAAATGAAGTAACAACGCGCCTATAGCTAACGACTAACGACACAGCCACACAAAAAAGAGGATTCTGCGCTGCAGCCCAGATTCAAAGCGGAAGAGGCTACGGAGGCCCCACAGGTCCACAAAGATAGTACGGAAGGCGCAGGAAAGTACGAAAGGCAAAGGCGCCTACACAGCATAGTGAAACCCGACATAGTACGGAAGGTGCAGGTGTCACCGCCATATTGTGAGTGACACTACTGCGGAGTGAAGGTGCAGGCGTCACCGCCATATTGTGAGTGGCACTACTGCGGAGAGAAGTTAAGGATAAATGTGCTGCTTGGGATTGTACAAACCGCTGAACGCTTTACACCAAATTCAGACACAATACAGCTCAATGATACAAACACGAGCCCACCTGGATAAGATCAATGAACGCAGGCACCTACAACACGCATCTGAAACTGCGGAAGCAAAGCAGGCACGGGTTCACAATGAACGAGCTCGACTGACGGATATACAAACACGAGCCCACCTGGATAAAATCAATGAACGCAGGCGCCTACAACGCGCGTCTGAAATGCCGCGGGCAAAGCGGGCACGGCTCCAAAACGAACGAGCTCGACTAATGTATTTCAGGATACCCAACGCCGGGGGTAGGCGAGCGAAGCGAGCAGGGGGCGGAGCCCCCTTGTTATGAAATAAACAAATGAGTATTATGTAACCTGCCTTTGCCTTTGCTTGTAGGTATCCTAGACTAAAGTGGGTGAAGGTTAGAGATAAGAAACTTGAATGCACTATTTCTGCCTAAAAACATTCTGTTACGGGTAAGTTTGTACATCACACAAAAAATCTTAATAGATTACATAGCAAACAAGAAATGATTTCATATAAAAAATAGACATAGCAGGTGGTGGAATGATTTAGATTCTAGGGACAGTTTTTACTTGATTAGTACCTTTAAATTTAGCCATTTCATCTGTAACTCTCATTGAGCCCACCGTCAGAAAGCCTGCACCTGTCATATTTAAGGTGTAATAAAACTTTAAAAGCCACATGTGTGCCTCTAATCCATGTAATTTCATAGCTAGCACACTGTACATTACTCAGCATCAATCCATATCAACGACAAATACAATTTTCTTCTGGCACAAATAACGCTGTGATTACTGGGATCATGTTGCCCTGATTCCTGCATGAACAATGTCAGAAGGAGAAAAGGGTTTAGAAGGGAAGATGACTGAGTGGTTCCCTGCTTTTGTAATTTGGTAATGCAATCAGTCTTTAAATGTTTCTAATGATGTGCAGAACTGTGACCCCAATGCTAAAATGTCTATGTGTTTTCTAATAGAGTTGCTTAATATGAAAGGATTGCAAAAACAGTGGGTTACACAAATCAAAACAGACTCTACTTCCCTGCTGAAACTGTTGAATAATTTCCACTGACAACTAAAACAAAAGCTAACCCATTTGTGTTTGTCATTTTTAAATCTCAATGAATTTTAAATAGTCACTTTTTCCGTAACATTTTCATAGGAAGTTTGAACATCATCATGCACAAGGCAATAACCAGACCTAGATGTGAAACAGTGCAAACTAATACACATTAACTTATAATGGGCCAGGAGTTAATCTAAAACGCATGCTTTCTAGATGTTGCTGGAAGCCGAGGTAGCCAGACAAAAGCCAGACAGGGATGGGAAGAATGTGGACACTCCACACAGAGAGAGATCCAACGGGAATGCTAACCCAGGTCACTGGATGTGCTAGGCAGCAGCATAAACTACTGTACCATAGTGCAGCTCATACTCTAGTTAATTAATCAACACTGAAGTTGCTTGTACCACTTTCTGCCAACACAAACATTAGAAAAGCAACTGTGCTCATTTGCCTTGAATGATACAAACTGCAGATAAGGTAAGTAAATCCTTCTTGACGACAACAAGCTGTCACTCTCCTTCTGATAAGTTTCACTTCAGGATGAGAGGCAGCAGTAATCTTTCCTTATCCCATTTATGTTTAAGACTGCAGCATTTATAGACACTTACAGTATGTGTAAAAAGCAAACAGGAGAAAAGTATATGCATGTAAAGATATGCCTTCACCTGCCATTAGACTGCAAATGATTCCAACATACACAGAATTAAAGCTCACATATCAATACAAAACCACAATGTATTATGCTGACTTTGCTTTCTTTTGGTTTACAGCAGCAAGAAAAGATTGCATGGCATTAGCACCTTCATAATAAAGCACTTAAGAGGCTTTGCAGGGCTATATATATATTTTTAATATAGCAGAAAATCAAGAAACCATTGCTGTGGTGGCTCAAGATCAAACACAAAGAACAGAATTTTAAAAGAAGCCATATCAAGACAAAAGAGAATAAAGAAATATTGTCATACTAAAGAACATCACTTGCTTCTGAAAGCGACCTTCAACTGCTGAATCCAGTCATATTTATTCCATAATGAACTTAATGTTTGATTTCTTTGTGCGTGCTATCCCTGCATTTTTGATTCAACTAATTATCAAGAGGAGAGTGCTGAATGATTAAGAAGCTGCAATTCCCCAGTAATGGCTATCCTGCTGGTTGAGGGGTGCAGAGGGGACGTTAACTGCTGGTTCTCAATTGGCAGAGAAAGAAGAATGAAAAAACCATTTCCACAGCAAAGAAATAACAATTTTCATTCGCTATGTGAAAGTTGGTGATCTAAGGCTAATAAAACAACAACTTCAATGAAAGATGCAATGAATCATTTATGCCAGGCATTTTAACAAACAATTTGCAAAAGCCAGAAAAAATTAAAACGGACGCCCTGAAAAGACAGCTGATTTATAGCATTTGTAATATGTTATGGGCACAGAATTTTATGACATCTGCCATCCTTGCGTGAATGAAAATGAACACAATGCCTTAAAATACAGAGAGAGAGAGAGAGAGACAGAGAGAGAGAAGGAAAGCATCAATTTACTCACTCATGGTAATGTGATGCCTTGCATGAAGTCCGCACAAGTTTCCACTGGAGTTTTATACTGGAAGAAGCACACATGACCTATGCAATAAAAAAATAACACATATCAGCCAATATAATAAATACGAATCTTCATCCATCCATTTCCTATTCCATGTAATTCAATAATATTGCCACTGGAGGTGACAATATGATAATAGATAGACCAATCAAAGAAGTGAACTTTGAATTAACTAGTATGCGTGAGAGTGACCAGTAGCATTACAGTCCAGGGTTGAATCCTGCTTGGCACCCAATGCTTCCTGGATGAGCATTAGTTGTCCAAGTCCGTGAATTGGAAAAGTGAGCCAGAAGATTGATAGCGGCATGAATGTATGGAAATATTTTACTAAATATTTAAAAAATATTTTACAATAGATAAAAAATGTTTTTTTCTGTATGAAACAAGCAGCTTTTTTTAAATATAAAATTTATCATTTAAAAACACTCATTTATACTGCATCACTTAACCTATTCAAAAATGGTTACTTAATGCATGCAGTTACTGTACATGTATAATTAACAGAATGATAACCAAGGTCTTGAAGATCATCTGAAAAATAGAACAAGTATCCAGTTACTATCCTGTACAACCTTCAAAAACTGCAGTGTTGAATATTTTTTTTTTGTAGTCCATTCTCCATTACTTCAATGATGAATATATCAGTCATCCACATAAGACTGCGCGCAGTGCGGAAAAGATAAAAATATGCTCTCATGAATACATAAAACACAACAGTTTGTTTCTTTGTGTGAATAAAACTAGAAGATGCTTAACCTATGAACACTAGTCTCAGATCTTCTGCTCCAGCATTTTTTTTATAAGTTGCCATACAATGATTACTGTCATGTCCCTACATGTAGCCAACTCATCTCCACTAACAGAACACTCCAGTGGCCTCTAACTCTCAGGTGCTAATGCCAGTTCAACCTGGGATCCCAATACTGGGTGAGTTATCACATTCCTCAGGCATGATCTTAAAAAGATAATAAGGCCAATTTGCTCCTTTATGTTTCTTACATACTCTCTTGTGAGGCACAACAGGATGAATGCTCAAAGTTGATAATACATTTATACTTTATTAACCACATTCTATAGCAATTAAAATTAGAAAGTGCTTTACAAAGGAACATCTCTGAGATATAACTTAAGGATACAGAATTCAATTACTCTGGTATGATCACTCTAACATTCGCACTGCTCCACCAGTGTTTGTGTGAGTCTTCCATGGATACTCTGGTCTCTTCTCAAAGAAGTGCTCAAAACATTAATTGGAATCTACATACTGGCCCTATATGGTTGGAAAAGTGAGTGTGCACTGTGATCAGCTGGCATCCATCCAGATTTTGTTCCTGCATTACACTTGGATGTGGTCAAGAAAGGCTTCCTGTAACCTTGCGCTGGACTAAGCAGTTTCCGAGAATTGACTCGACCTTTTCAAATAACTAAGCAAAGCAGTTTAAAAATCAATTTATATTACAAATCAAAAAAATTAGTAAGCAAATAAGAGTAGACTATTGAAGAACTCAACACAAATATGGAGGATAAGGCAGAGAGTAAAATTGGAGACATACACTCCTTGAGTTACTTTCTTGATTTGCTGATCTAGAAATCGCTTGAATTCTTTGAGGTGTGGATTTGTCATTGGAAATAAGGTTTATAGTCATTGTTAACTTGATGGTCTTATTCAGTTCTAAAAGATTTTTCAGCCACAAACTCTTGCTGTGAATCTCTGTTATATCTCATCCCAAAGGTGCACTACTGGATTGTGATCTTGGTACTGTAAAGGTCATTGGAGTAAGATGAAGGAACTGTCATGTCCATCAAACCATCCATTTAAAAAGGGTAGAATGTGGCTATAAGTGGATGCTCAGGGTCAGCAACAATTCTTAGATACACTGTGGCATTTGAATGACTTCAATTTGGTACTAAGGTGCCTAATGTGTGTCAAGCAATGAGGCTTTCAGTTTGGACATTCTCAGCTTAACTCCCTCATTAGGGAGGTGTTTTCATCAACAGGACTGCTGCTCACTTGATGTTTTTGTTTATTACATCATTATCTGTAAACTCTTAGTGACTCTGTTGTATAAAGATCCCGATTGTAAGACACTGGAAACACCATGTCCTAAACCAACAGCCATAAAACAGTCAAAGTCATTTAGATTATGTATGCTACCCATTCTACTGTTCTGTCAAAGAGCAACTAAACTCTTGTCTGTATGCTGTACATACTGAGTTAGAGTCACATAACTGTGTATCTATCTGTAAAACTAACTCCAAAAGAAGGCCATTTGCATTACCTTTTCAGCATGCATAATGAGGTGGCCACTGAATGCACTAGCATCTGAACAACTGGACACAAATAAGTAAGTAAAGTCTGTAAGTTTTTAAGAACATGGTGACTGAAGATGGGCTTAATTTGTCTTTCAGTCATTTAAGACAAAGGTTTACTGAATTTCTGCCAATTTATTCTTACACCAGTCACTTATTTAATATTCAATTTCACACATGGAATTTCTGAAGAACAAATGCATTATGAAACTTTAATTATGAAACCTGTCAATTATAGAAATAACTCTATGGGGAGTAATAAAAGTTTTAAATACTATAATGCAGGACTGTTAGAAACCACAGAAACATTCTTTGCCAGTAGAAGGTTCTTTAGAGAAGTGAAAAAGCCCTGACATCTACTAATGCACCACTATAGTGACTCACCATTTTATGCTCAAGTATCACTTATAAATCATTCCTACTAGCTTCTAAAGTTATACACACAAACATCACATGACTATTATTAAAGAGGGGCTCTAGTCTATAATGTGCATTCACAACAGACCTTGAGCAACAATGGTCTACATCAAGGTTCAGTTCACAATCACTTTTTATATATCAAGTCGTTCTAACACTACAAAATCACAAGGCCTTTTTAGAGTGAAAAAAATGACAATTCAATATAAAATATGTCAATGGATGACTTACTTTAGGGAGAAGAAATTAGAAGAGTTTACCAAGCTGAACTAAGTGAACATACCGTATTCTATGAATGGGCTGACAATGTGAGATGAAGAAAATAAACCAAAACCAGGATCAATACAGCTGGCACAAAACATTCAAATCCTTACATAGAAAATTAAAATTGGGTCCATTTCATATGATCCAAAAATTGCTAGAGAGATATTTATGAAGTTTTAGGGAATTTATGTGACAGTCCAACTTGAAATATAGGCTACTAAAATTTTTTTTTATCCATCACCCTGAAACAAAATGTCTACCATGAATATAGTACAATTTAAAAGCAAATGGTTGGGAATTTGATTAGCAAGATGAATCCATCACGAACAGATGGCTTTGGTTACATTACAATTTAAACCATTTAACGCTAGAATTACCAAAGCCTACAAAAAAACTCATAAATCTGTCCCACCTTAAATCCCTTCGCACCTCTCCGTCAGCATCTTTTGTCCTGTAAATGTGTCGATAAGCAGCAAGCAGCCTACTATCACATCCCTCCACCGTCACACAGCTTTCTCTGCTCAAGTCTGTTTACCTACGTGTCAGTTGCTTAGAGCTGTATAGAGTGAGAAGTCAAGCAAAATGACACCTTTTATAAATACTATATCGTTATTTGGAACACATGCATTTCATGTATGTTCCGTGTCTACAACAATCTATGTAAACACATCGTTAAAATAGAAATGTTTTTCATGTTTTAGTAATAATTGACAAAATGTAGACATGAAGTGTATAATGTGTGAAATCTAATAGCTAAATTGCCCCAATATGAGATGGCAACAAAGTATAGTTTCCAAGGCTTTGTTGTTTAAACCAAAAATCTGCCAGTGCAGACCTAGTCGGAGGTACACTGTAAAGCCTTGTGTGAGTAACTTAACTAGCCAGAGTTCCAACTGTAAACAACTGTACTATGCTCTCATCATGTACTTTAAGGCTTATAGCATGCTACATGACTTCCACTTGGAGAGCATGTCAAACTTAACAACTGTTGTTGCTGGATCTCTTTGGCTTAAGGATGTCAGATTACACAACTAGGAATCCTAATGTATAATGAATTACATGACTGCCTCATGACTTAGAACAATTTAAAATTTCTTTAGTATTGCAAGCTTGCTGCATTTTCACAACTAATTGATGTGGTGCCTGACAGTGCTGGAGCCTGTACAAATGTTATTCAGGTCTGGAGTGTTCAGCTACATTTTTTGTCTATCAGCCTCTCTTCTGCATTTGACGGCCAAACACATACTTTATTTCCTTGAAGCTGCATTGTATATTTTGGACTTCAAGGTTAGTGTTATTGGTTGTAAGCTGTCACACAGACACACACAGTCTGACCCCATGACTTAAGACCAAATCAAATTGTGGCTCATCTCAGTCCATTATGATGGAGTTGCTGTGATGTCACACTACATGACTAATGGTCATGGCCACACACTGTGACTGCTTCTAACTCTCTACGTTTATGTGAAAAGGCACAAAAATAAAATTGGTGAAAAAGTTGTGTAATGTGATGGCTTTAAATTGCTTTGGAGTTTGGTATTAGCCAAACATACATTATGTCTTCCAGATAGTTTTTTTTAAAGTTATCAAGGTTTTGTTGTTAACCATTTTTAGTGCAGAAATATTTCTGGGATTCATACTTCCAATTAATTTCCAATGCTGTCCCTCAAGTATGTGATTCATTCTTTGGTTGACAGAATTCAGAAGACATAGTTCACTCAAGCTTCTCTGCTCAAGATTAAAGAGGTTTAATTCCCTTAGTCTCTCACAGTAGGACATGCTCTTTAGTCCTGGGATGCACTTGGTTGCTGTCTTCTGCACAGCTTCAGGTTTTATAGTATGTTGACCTGAACTGCACCCAGAACTCCAGATATGGTCTCATTAGGACATTATACAGTCTGGTCATAACAACTATAAACTTAAAATTTTACATTTTATTTTTTTAACATTACTTGGGCTATGTCAATGTCCTGTAAACCTACTGTACATAGTAAGTGCCTTTAGTCATGGTATGCTTATCCAGCCCAGCAGGTAGCAGTAGTCTAACAGCTGTCCAAATCACCCAGTTAAAGATAGAAAAGCATATTTTGTAATACACCATGGTAATGTGCTCATAAATATTCCCAAGTAGGTGTATGATTCTTATTAAAATAATCTGTAAAAAGGTGAACTTCAACACTTTACACACACTGATAGAATGGCTTCCTTCATGGCCTTTCTGCTTTTTTATTCAATCTTCATCTGGCTCTTACATAGCTGACTTAGTTTTCAGCTCAGGTATACCTACAAACACTAGGCATGTAGAATATATACTGGCTTTGTTTAAGTTATCATTTACTGTAGCTAGGAAAATTGGTGTACACTGAAAGTGCAAGTAAAAACTAGAATAACAAAATCTAGTTGCATCTTTAAACACAGAGAGAGAGATTATCAATATTTACATGTATCGATGTCTAGTTAGACCACATAATTGCTGTTTTTTGACTAATGTAGATTACTAAGAAGTCCTGTACTAACATGCAGAGTTACTTTGAATATGTAAATGAGATATTGGTATCTAAAGTTGAAGTTAGGACATTACCCAATGTCTGAATCACATTTCCATATGCTATGTTTTGTGGCCAAAATGGCAAAACAACTATAACTTACTTTGAATTAGTTTTAATTTAGTTTTTGAACAGTATTTACAAAATTTCACAACCTGTGCGAAAGAGTGGGTGTTTTAGTTAGTCAATAAACATAAATGAAGGCACAGACAGAAGGGATTGTACTAGACATAATTTGATGTAACTAGAGCTACGTAATGAACTTACTGAGTAGTCAGAAATCTCAATTTAAAGTAACATATGAACTAAACAAAGATGACAGGTAATCTGGGGTGTTGACATTAGCAGAAATGATTTTAACGTAAAACAATAATGTACATCAAGCCATTGCACTCAAGTCATTTGAGTCACAATATGCTCTCTATGGTTGCCCCACGTCAGAATTTTGGCTGCATCAATTTGCTTCTGCCTCAAGCAATGCTGCCACTGACAAGTAACTTATAGCTTTCCGCCTTCTTCTCTCACTCTTAACCTCTGTCCTCCCTTTTCTTCTTCCTCTCTTCCCTCTGCACTTGCACTCCTCCTATTTATAATGGAGACGTGGCACAGGTGCAGCGATTAGCAGCTCCTGGCATCAATTACGGACACGGGGGATCCCACACCTGTGCACTTCAGTGTGGAAATGCCCATGCCCATATCATGTCCGGGAACCACCACGGCCACACTAGCACACCCCCATTTTAAGCTGCGAGTGTGGCGATTATTTATTTAAAAACTGGCAATCCATTTCGAGCCGTAGACCCACTATATCACAAACATACATGGCAATCAGTCAAGAAGTTTACCAAGAAAAGAAAGCCACCTGGTGCTGATTTTCGTCATGGCACACCCAGGATTGCTTATAGGGGGCTATATTATAATATTCTACCTATTACAGTCATTAATATAATTAACAACTTATGCATGAGATAACTTCACATTTGATGTATGCAATAAATCCACAAGTAAGTCAAAAGCAATAACGGCATTTTTACATGGATCTTCTTTCAAATAAATTACAAGTCTCCATATTTTTCTTTCATTATTATAACATTCCGTTTGGAAATGAATATTCCAAGGTGAGCACCACGTAATAGCCGCGTTAGTTCAATTTAATCAAATATCCCACCTAGGTTGAGCTGCACACAATGAAAGGTTCATTACCAATGGATAGCCGATGTTCAGACCATAATAATGATGTACAGTTGTCAACAACTATTTATTTGTATTACGTCATAGCTGTGTAAAAACGCAACAAATATAACTCCTATGTAACAGCTCATCTTTATGTTACACACAATGCTCTAGACAGAGTCTGAGCAAAGTTTTGTGTCTTAAAACAGCATGATAACATAACTCAATATACTGTAACATTTACAGACCCATTTAATTTAATACAGGGTCAAGGCGAAGAGAAACCTAGTTGGGTGCATTAGAGCTCCAGTCCATCACAGCGCCCTGCCATACCCACATTTATCTGGAAACAGCAGTGCCTAACCCTACCCCTAACCACTAAACCAACATTTTTAGATATCTATTTGGTGATGCTGAAAGACGTGAGTTAATTTAATTTCTATTTGGCACTCTTTGAGACATACTAAGTGCCAAATAGAAATTAAATTAACTCACTTCTTTCAGCATCACCTAAAGCCTACCCAAATTCTAAACCTAACCCTGCATTGTCAACTTTCATCATTACATTTTTATTTTCATTCAAGTGCCAAACAAATACACAGACTTGTAATAGCTAATTTTAAGTGATTCAAGAAAACCAGGTATAAACTAATTAAAGTTTTATTCAAATGGAATGTAAGAATGAAGCATCAGCATTGGTAGAAGTTTTACAAAATACAAACCCTAAAATACTAGATTCAGAATATGTCCTTTGTGTTGGTAATAATTAAAAAAAGTGTTATTTATTAAACAGACAGGTCAGCTGAGATGCTACTTCTATAATTTAGTTTTATAAGGAATACCAGCAAACCGCGATTCTCAAAAGAATCGCAAATCCAAGAATGGCAATCACTTTCTGTTCCCTCCGATATTTGGTGTTCGCGTTTGGGTGGTGGTTGTATTGTAACGTGAAGTTTGGTTTACAGGTTGTGTTGTGTTGTTTAGGTGCCACCTACTGACTCTGGGAAGCCCCTGGGTTTGACTCTGGGGCGCAGTGCGCGTGCGCTTCGGTGCATCTGGCATCCGTGCATATATACAACCTTCGTTTAGTAATATAGATCATCAACAAAAATACAGACAGAAAAATATAAATTATTAATAAAGCATACATAAAAACACACACAATGACAGTGACTAAAGCCTGGCACTCAGGAAGAAGTGCTAAAAGTTTTCACTGTTAAGTATAAGGATCACGCACCACTAAAACTATCAGCCTGTGCATGGAAGGTGTATCCTTGTGGCCAGCAATACACCAAGCATAACTGGTGCTGGATTAAGTCCATGGACTAGCAGACCATTTTCAGCCAAGTGGACAGAGTGTGGGATTCAATTGCTCTCAAACAGGATACCGGTACTTTGGTCTGTCAGTCAACTGGAATAAAAGACAAATGCATTCTGGAACACAAATATTTAAGGAAATCGCCTGCTGTACAAGATTACTTCAAGAATCAACTCCATATTGGGACAATGAAAATCTATCTTGGAAATCCATGGGCACTTTTATGGCAACCAACTGAAAAGGAGGCCCTTGTCTTTACACTTACAAAAGAACATGCATTTTTCATAGCTTATATTTTATTTTAACCTCTGTAAGGCCTGAATATATGTCATTTTCAAAAGAATATCATAAACTGTATCAATTAAAACGTAGTATACACATGACAGGATACAAGTCATATGGCCTAGGCCTAACATCTTTTCCTCTGTCAGAATGTAGGGAAAATAAGTCACATGGAAACAGGCTTGTCATGATGTCTTTGTTTTTCAATAACTCAAATTATTACAGTATCTGGAGAAGAACTGACAGAAACACCAGAAGGATGCCATTTGTCTTTGACTTTAAAATAGCCATTTATTTGGTCTGCAATGACATTGCAATGGTGAAGGAGTTGCCAAGACCTTATTACTTGGAGAAAGGAAAGGAAGAAGAGGAAATTAAGCAAACATCAGGCCAAAAACTGTCAGGTTACGTTAAAAGATTCTGCATTCTTTAAGACTGAGCTTCTCTCAGTAATATATCAGCAAAAGCACACTTACAATGCAAAATAAATAATACTGACTTTGTGTCCTGTTCAGGGGCCTCATTTATAAAACTTGCAAACACCAAAAATGAGGCTTGAAATGTGTGTATGAAACTTCCCACACAAATGTTGGGATTTACAGTGATCCCTCGCTATATCGCACTTCGTCTTTCGCGGCTTCACTCCATTGCGGATTTTAAATGTAAGCATATGTGAATATATATCGCGGATTTTTCACTGCTTCGCGGATGTCTGCGGTCTACAGTACGTGTGCTTCCTCAGTTGATTTGCCCATTTGAATTGAAACAAGGGACGCATTTGAATTGAAACAAGGGACGCTATTGGCGGATGGCTGAGAAGCTACCCAATCAGAGCACGTGGTTAAGTTCCTGTGTGCTGCTGATTGGCTCAGCGACGGAGTGTTGCATTAACCAGGAAGTGTAATCTCACTCATTCAACATTAACGTGCACAAGCGGCAACAGAAGATGCAAATGATTGCAGAAAAGGTAAAAGTTTTGGATATGTTGAAGGAAGGAAACAGCTACACGATGAGTCCACGATTCTTTTTATTTAAAAAGGAGGAAAAGCATATAAGATCTACGGCCGCAGTGTCTTTTAACCAGGGCGCAAAATGAGTTGCAAGTGGACGTGATAAGGCAGTAGTCTGGATGGAATCTGCTCTAGGGATTTGGATTGAAGAGTGATGGAAGAAGAACAACGGCGGTGCTAAACAGTCGCCTGAAGAGGCTCCTTTAGAAGAGCTGTAACGCTCTCCTTTGTTGTGCAGTAAAATTAAACTCATCGTTATCGGACAAGTCGTCGTGGCATTGTTGGTGAGTAACCATAATTAATTATTTACGTACAGTACTTATTACATGTACAGTGGAACCTCGAGATACGATCACCTCTGTATACGAGAAATTCAAAATACGAGGAAGGTATGAGCGAAAAATTCAGATCTAAATACGAGCATTGGCTCACGTAACGAGCCATGAGCCAGGCTGTGGGTATAGCTCGCGGCTTAGCGAGGGGGCGTGGTAGCTGTAGCGAGCCGCAGGGCGATCTGCGGTGTCTGCATTTCTCACCTAAGTGCACAGGTGGGAAACTGCCCACATCCATGATTTGTCCTGTGGCTGATGGGCTGGGCAGGGTTGCCACCCGTCCTTTAAAATACGGAATCGTCCCGTATTTGAGAATGAAATTGCGTGTCCCGTTTTGAATCAATACGTATGCGTCCCTTATTTTTTTGTATTAAAAGTGGTAACCCTAGCAGCTGCCATGTCTTCCCCGCATATATAGAGAAGCGCGAGCCGGTTAAGGGGGAGAAGAAGTAAAAGAAAAGAGAGGAGAGGAGAGAGAACGGAGGTTGCAGGAGGAGGCAGGAATCCGCAGCAGTAGGAAGTCGGTGCGAGACAGCGAGCGAGTACAGGCTCGCGTGTAGCTGAACAGGCGAGCCAAACAGCTGAAGCAGGACGGTGTAGAGAAGGTCAGCTGCATTAAGTGTCTCGCCTGTTGCAGAGCCCGCATGGGAGAAGCAGGTGAGACGCTAACAGAGAAGAAGCACCGGGGATTGTCATCTGTTTTTTTGAAGACTGCTTCCTGTTGACGTTTTAACCTCGTGTTAAAGGATTGTTATTCTTATGTACTTTAAACCTCCACTTCACAACTGTTTTAAGGATTATTTATTTAAAGATTTATTGAATGCTCTACTGCACTTTGGACACCTGTTTTGATTCTTTTAATAA
This sequence comes from Erpetoichthys calabaricus, assembly GCF_900747795.2. NCBI lineage: Eukaryota > Metazoa > Chordata > Cladistia > Polypteriformes > Polypteridae > Erpetoichthys > Erpetoichthys calabaricus. The sequence continues at coordinate 247,622,171 of NC_041394.2, forward strand.
TCAGTTATATTATTTACCAGTGTTATTTATTAAAGGTAGACTACAGTATATATAATTTATCAGTGTTATTTGTTAGGAAAATTGATTTTTATGTTAATATATTTGGGATGCGGAACGGATTAACTGGATTTCCATTATTTTCAATGGGGACGTTTGTTCTAGATACGAGAAATTCGCTATACAAGCTCAGTGCTGGAACAAATTAAACTCGTATCTAGAGGTTCCACTGTACATAGTTTAGTGTCACTGTACACACATTTTACTGTATACAATTTTTCTTGCGTTGTACGTATTTATTGCTGGTGGCCTGTCTGTCGTAATGGCTGTAACATATGTGATATCGGAGACACTTGATATCTTTAAAATAATATTTAGGTTTTATTGTATGTAAACTGTGTTTACATACATAATTTCAACGAATCTTACCTAATATCTAAGAGAATACAAAGGGTTTATGATGTATAATTGTGCGTGAAATATTTGTAATAGTGTGGGAGAGTTTATAAGGGCTTAAAATATATAAAAATAACCATATAAACATATGGTTTCTACTTCGCGGATTTTCTTATTTCGCGGGTGGCTCTGGAACGCAACCCCCGCGATGGAGGAGGGATTACTGTATACAAGAAAACTTGATAGGGGAAAAATATGTATATAATTACGGCAGCGTTGACCCATACGTACGTAACATTTTGGACAAACTGTGAAATGACAATACTCTTGATCGAGTAGGGAAACACAGCCAAGCCAGGTAAATGACGACTCGCACACATACTAATTCTTATCACTGAGCCATTATTACAATGTGCATTGACGTGACAAATATATTACACCTCAAAAGTGATTAATAGGATGTACAGACTATATTTGAGTTCACTTTTAAGAGGGCCAATGCTCCATATTTGAACTGAAGAACTTTTTTGTTAATTTTGTCAATTTATATTGGACACATGTTGTCATTTGTCAGGTAACTGGTGAATGGGTCAGGAATATCTCAGCCAAGCTTCACTTGTTCATGCTCACTGAGAATGAAGTCTTTAACAAGCCGACAAAGTGCAACATCCAATTTTCATACGGAGTGGGTGCATATACATATGACATAACATGTTGTTACCAACATCAAAAGGCAATTTGTAGCAGTGTCCGTTTTTTTAACGTAATCAGAGCACTTTAATGCAGTCCTATTGCAATAAGGGCACCCAGAGAAAATGAAGCTGCTTTTGTTAACCGTAAGTAGTTACATTCTAGTATCATGCAAGTCATCTATGAATCCAAGATGAGACTGCCTGTTATCATGAATGCTCTGGCATAATGCCACATAAAAAGGCCTCTCCAATTACAGATGCCATTCGCGTATTGGAATCACAGCATGTTAATGTGCTTTTTCCTCCTCCCACTACACATACACTCTGCTAGTGACCAGCAATCCTTTGTCTCCAGAGAGCAAACCTTTTTTTCTTTTATTCCAGTCATGGTGCAGCTGGACCTCATGCCATTTACACCGGCAGTAACATGCTGCCATTCAACATACTTGCACTTGTTGCCGACACCCATGGTTAGTCCAACAAATAAAGGTTCTTTGCTTGCCTCTAATTTAGAGAAAAGAACTTCTATCTCACTCTACATGATGTGTCATGTACGAGGCTGCTCTAATAGCCAATGAAAGTCTGTAGCATTGTGACTGCATATGTATGAGGTTGATTAGCATGATCTATATATCATAGTTTCAGGGCATAACCTGGTGGGGTTTGAAGCGCGTTCATGAACACACATTTACAAGCTGATTGTGATTTATAAAGGGAAAATTGTGTAGAAACTTGCATATGCCAGGTTTAGTAAATTATTTTTGGCATACATATTTTCCTGATTTATGTCGTATATGTATTTTAACTCTCAGAATTATGCAAAGTTTTATAAATGAGGCCCCAGGACTGGTTCTGTAAGTTTACTTAAAACTGCAGGAAACTAATTCAGTATCCTAACCCTTTACTGATAATAAATGGGGATGAAAATGGAAGGATAGATTCATTAATTGATTACATTCACATAGTACTTCTCTAACCTACTTAAAGCGCTTTTACATAGACAATGTGGAACCATTTCAACCACCACCAAAGGTAACCATTCATCTGGATGATGCAATGGCAGTCATTCTTGAGCCAGTACACTTAGTACGCATTAGCTATTAGGAGGTGATGAGGTGAGAAAGAAAGCCAGACAATTAGAACTAGAGGATGATTGGGGAACCAGAATGGGCAAAGCCATGGTCGGGAATTAAGCCAGGACTTCAGGAAATACCCTACTCTTTTCAAAAGATGTCCAGGAAACTTTAATGACCACACAGATTCAGGACCGTAATTCTTTATTTCATTTGAAGGCTAGCACCATTTTATAGCAGTGTCACTGTTACTGCACTAGGGGGGTTAGGAACCAAACATACCAACCCGAGGGTAAGCACCTCCTGATGGCTTCATCGAGTCATCTTCCAGCAGCAACTCTAGCTTTCCCTAGATGGTCTTCCACCCAAATACTGGTCAGGCTTGAATATGTTTAGCTTCCCATGAATTACCTGTTCTGAAGTGCAGATAATATTAAAGAGAACCAAGGTTATGGAGGTGGGGCTAAAGTCAAAAAATAACTCCATAATCACTGTAAAATTAAAATTGTTAAAATGTATTTAATTATGAAACTCTGTTCTTGATATGGTATATGTAAAAATACGGTAAAATACCATAAATACAGCACCACATCACAAACATTGAATACATTGATAAAGGCAACAGGAATGGCAGTAGATGTGCTTTTTGGATTCTGTTGGGAGGATTTTTTTAATGGGACACACTTCTGTTCAATGGAACTGATTCAACCATAGGCCTGACCATAGGCCTCAAAGGGTTAACATGTTTGGAATGCTTAGGTGGGCCGTCAATGTGAGTATTGGGGGAAAGCGAATCCAACAGAATAAACACATTGCTCTCTGAAAGAAAACTACTTGGAACATAAAATTAGTGCTCTGTTCTACAACAAACAAACAAAAGAGGCAAAGAAACTCTGCCACCATTATTTCCCAGCAAATGTACTATTAGTTTTAACTGTGATGCATCCAGAAAACAGATGGTCAAATGCGGAATGCTCTGGTGCAGTAGACTGATATACCATTGTGCCCATATTTGTCAGTATGGGCTTGTTGGTGGATTAATAAAAATGACAAATGACAGTTTTAGCTGAATTACATGTAGGGTGGAATGGTGGTTCAGTGGTTACTGCAGCTGCCTCATGATTCTGAATAATCAAACCAGTTATTTTGTTGCCTTGGTTTTCCTCTTACAAGCGTAAGACCTGTACAAGGTTAAGTGGTGATGTTAAATTAATTCAATGTGGGATTGTGGATTAGGCGGGTTGGAGATGGTATATTCAAAGGTTAGTTAAAAAGTTTTAGCCTAAACCTAAAAGGAGTACAGTGATGATTTTGCAAGTGGACTAAGACTATACCCAGTGTATGAAAATGTATGAATTACAAGATTTTCGCACTTGTGGTGTATTGTGCCAACATGGATGACACAGAACCAAGAATCATGTTATCACTGAATTTCTAACACAAGACTGCAATAATCCTTCAGGGATTCGTTCTTGTCTAATCATTGTGTACCATGACTAGACCCTTCACACACCACAGTCAACAGATGGCCAAACATTTGGGCAGCCTTTAACATCAACTAAAGACAAAACTGTGATGAAGAATCAAAGAATGAGGATGTGTGAGATAGCAGACATTAAAGGGATTAGTTATGGGTCAGATGAATACACTCTTCATGAAAATGAAAAAAAAATGTTCCTTATAACTGGGGATTAAACTGTGATACTTCACTATGACCAAACAAGAACTGAAACAATAGAAGCATGATGATCCCCCAATAAAGATACATAAAAGTCCAAGTCAGTGAATGCAAGATCATATGAACAACTTTCTATAATGATGATTGTGGCGTCCATATTGATTCCATGCTTCAAAAGGCGCTATAAATTGGTGAATATTACAATGACTGGTTTTGGCTTTTGCTATAGTCAGTCATGTAAAAGTTCTAAGGAAAGCTACAGATAATCCCCTTCTTTAACAAAACAATGCCCAAGCTTGCGCTACATAAGGCTGTAAAACTGTGGATTCAGAGATGTCATACCAGACCCTTCCCCAATCTGAAAGGAGAACTTCATGGAACATATTATGACAAAGATATCAAGTCAGCTACAGAAGAGTGGTTGCACAAGCAACACAAAATGTTTTCTTTCATTGGCATAAAAAATACATTACAGCACTACCATTATCATTGCCGTCACATTATCATTACAAAATGTGTATTAGTGTTCAATGGAATTGTTTTGAAAAAATAGAACGTTTAATTTAATTGCTGTTTCTCTTAAAAAGTACAAGAAAAATGTTGATTGCCTCTCATATGTAATGTTGAATTACATGCAAATGACATTATGTGTTAAGAAAGTTTAAATCTCTTTGGAATCCTGGTATTTATCATTTTAAACATAAACTGCTGGTTGGCAGATGCAGAGTTTAAACTCTTCTTTTATAAAAGGCTACAAGTCACCTCTTATAACAGGAACTGTTGAGTTAAGCCACAACATAACTGCATTTACACACACTGAGAGTCTAAAAATGTGGTATTATTATTATTAATAATTAACCAAAATCTGATATAGACTTGTATCCCGGCCAGAGCTGTTTTTCTTCTAATGTTACCAGTACAGGCTCAGGCTCTAACAACTCTGAACTGGACAAAGTGGGTACCAAAAGGAAATGGAAAAAATGAAGCATATTTGAAGAATATGGCTATGGATAATCAAAAAATAAACAGAGTAGTTGAATCTTATAATCAGGTAAACTGTAGGACTGAATTGCCTTTTCTCATTGAACAGGAATATTCACTTTACATGGAGTAAAGTCTCCAAAACACACAAGACAGGAGAATGTGCCCTCCCTTTGTTTCATAAATAGTTTTGTTTAAACAGGATTCTCTGTGATTTTTATTACCCCATTATCAAATGCTCTTCACTTGTTGTGCTACTAATAAATGTAACTTCATTAACCGAAAATGCAACAAATAGTAAGAGTAAACAAAAGTCCATTTAAGTATGGCAGTTATCAGACTGTTGAGTACCAATCTGGCCAGATGCCTTGACACCAAAGCCCCATCACACTACATGATAGGGAGTTTCGGACATCACAAATAGAAGAGTGGCCTGACTGTCCAGAGTCTTGTGTTTGTTGTACCACAAGATTGCGGCTGAACTCCCCATAGCATTTGTACAGGCACCAACAAGGCAAGCATGTTAAATGGCTGTCAGAATATGGTGAGCTTATGGTACTTTAAAATTTTTAGTATGTTGAGATGCAGCGTTGTAATCCGTCGTCCTCTTCAATTCATAGTTGTGTCATCTGCCACCTTCAAGACGACAAGGTCCAGCAACTACAGTCATTAGCTTTAACAAGTTTGACACCAGCTTGAGCAGAATTTCAACTAATAGCAGACTGCCTACGTGAAATTACCTTTAGATTCCTTAATTTCTTGTACCTTTAATTAAATTATAATTGTGTTTAATATGCTTCCTACTGTATTTTATACACACATATATTAATATACAGCATGTGTACACAGTGTACAATTGTAACACACTATATAATATATGGAGTTTATTGTTATCCTGCAATTTATGTATATTCTATATCATTTACACTGTGTGTAACAAATAATAAAACATAGGTTTTCACTTTAATAGTAAAAGATATTCTCTAAGAACATCTAAAAGGTCCAACTCCTGCCAAGCACAATACTTGGTAAAAAATGTTTATCAAATATATGATCAGTGTAAATCTGAAATGTTTTATTCAGGTATATAAAATACCACCTTGATTGTTACATTTTTAATATATTAGAAGACACCAATGAAAATATTTATTGATTTAAGGTAATCTATACAGATAAAAGTCCAATTATATAGACAAAAGACTAGTCATACAGCCCACGTTGAAAAGGTGACATTTTAAACTACTGCATAAAATTATTTTTTAAAGAAGCATGAAAAGTATATGAAGGAGGGATCCATGATCACTCTGCCTGTTGATCTAAAAAAAGGACTTATTGCTAATTGAGGGTGCTCAACAATTAGGATGAATAACAGAGGTGAGATGTGGAGTGTCATACTGGATGTTCAGTTCAGTAAGAAGGCTGATGCTAAAAAATAAAAGGTCAGCGGAATGTGTACTTTAGTTTCTGCATAATCACACCTTAAAACACTTTGCTATCTCTGTACTTTCAAGTTACTGCCGAAATTCTCTAAAGTCTATAATTACAAAAAAAAAAATTAGAATTCACCAGTTTTCCATTCCAGCTTTTCCAGGAGGGGGTCCCAGAATGCCAGAGCTCATCTTTGCAAGACAGAGCACAAGCCAGGCCAGGTCATGTTAAAAAAACCACCAATCCAGTTTAGTGTTACCAATCAGTCTAACACAGACCTCTGTTGGAAGTAAAAAGAAACCACAATGTGCAGGGAAACCTGATGTGAACAAAGGGGAATATGTAAACTGGTGCTGTGCACATCACAAGGCGCTTTACAAAGCAGAAATGAAATAGGAATACAGTACAGGATAAGTACCAGGATAGGCTCCAGCTGCCCAGCAATCCTGCCATGGATTAGCAAATTAAGAAGACAGAACCATGGATTGACACTTCATAGCCTTGCATTATATTTAAAGACTAAAAAACTACTGAGTATGTTTAATGTCTCTTTTGAATTATGAAAGCTCACAAAACAGTAGTATGCCCAACCATAACCACCATTAATAAGTATGCTAACTGTACTAAAGTTTTCCTCAGTTTTTTTTCCTGGAAGGTATTAAGAACTAGGTGCATCATGAACATCAGGTAAGCTGCCTTGTATTTTCTATTTCTAAATTTGTTTTATCACGGCTGTGGAGTGCTGCATGTTGTGTATACGCGCAAGTAAGAACTTCGTTGCACTTAATATACGTGCCAAAACTGCTACTACTATTAAGAGTGTGCTACAATGACTGAAATTCATATAGTTGTTAAACAGTTCTACTGGGGGATCGTTCGGACACATTACGATTTATGCGCAAGGTTCATCAACAACTGAAACCGTCTGTCCATCCATTTTCCAAACCCTCTTTACCCTGTCGCGTGGTAGATGGAACGCATCCTAGCAAGCGCAAGGTAGGAACAATCCCCGGACAGGGCGTCAGTCCATCGCAGGATCAACACACACATTTACGCTGGGGCCAGGATAGCATCCCAATCTATCTGCCACACAGTTCACTACGCGTGCGCTACAAATGGTACGGGCCGATTTTCGTTCCACGGTACTTAAAACAAATTGACCTTCAAGAGATGAGGATGAATAATGTGTTTGTTCATTCTATTGGCTACGATGTAGTACTTGTAAAAAAGCCCTACTAAAGGCCTTAGAGTACACCACTTCACCAATTTCGTTCTAAATGTTGTTTCTTCGATACAAGTTTAAAAACTTCGCAATACATTCACCGTAAACGAAACAAATAGTGAACGCTAGCAGCTATGAAACGATGTACCAAGGAAAACATTCATAATTATCCTTTTTCAAATCAGGTTGTAGTAAAGGTTTTACAGTCTCACACGAAATAAAAACTGAGAAATAAATCAATGATTCCAGTACCGGCCAGGAAGTGCAAAAAGGTAAAACAATCCACACATGTCGCATATTCGAGCAAAATAAAAACTATTAAGTCTGTAAAACTATTACCAAAAGGTACATGTTTATCGTTTGTTCCACACTCCAATATTAAATTTTTAATTTTGTAATTACTAAAGTTCCAGTACAAAATCGTGCATTTAACGGTTAAACTCCTCACACTTTCACTTAAGCAGGCGCTCCAAAGACACGCACTACGTCAAACATCGCCTTGTGAGTGAAAGGTAATCCTGTCCAATAGACAGGCGAGAGGCTCTATTTGAGCCAATCAGCGAAGCCGGTGGGACGCACCCACCGAGTCTGTCAACACGACCGCAGTAGGAGGCTGGCCGGAGGGTTAACTCAGTAGGCCGCAATTCAATGAAAACTGCAAAGTTTTGAATACAATGAAATATTTAATTGGCTTTGTGAAAACTATAATAAACCAAACATTCCGTAGTCGACACCGAACCTCTCAATATTTTATTCGCTATATGTTCTAATTTGAAGTCCCAATGAACACAGTGACACCTTTTTTCAACAACTCTACCGTACTTGGAAATTAGGGGGCTTATATACACGATAAGCCCTGCAGGACACAAGAAAGTTTCGGTTAATATTCCCAAATAACTAATAACCCCAGGCCATTAGCATGCGTAAGTAACACGTTTACCTTGACTTGAAAGGCGCGACTCTGTCTTCTTTATATTGTAGGCAGTTTTTTCCTTGCGTTTTGAGTTCTTTTCAGAAGCCTCATGATCCCTGACCAGGAAGTCGCTCCCGTTTCTCCTGATACTGAAAGTCTACTCTCACTATGGAAACCCCCGCAGGGCGCTCTGCTCTGCTCTGCTCAGCCCCTCTGCAGGTAATGCGCCGCCACCCGGCCCTCGCACGCCAGTCCTGAAGGAGACTGCTGTTGAGGTAAGAGCACCACAGGCAAGGGAACTGAAAACCTGCGGTTCTGTGCCTTCGGACGGGCGCATTAAGAACTTCACTATTTGCTATATCTTGTATTAATATTTCAAAATATGAAAATGTAAAATAATGTTGGTGCGCATTTTTTCACAGACACAATACCTTCGGAAACTTTTCAATTTGCTGTTCTACACGTTTTGCTTTCTCAGTGTTAAATGGTTATAAATAAGTGTCCTGCTTAGATATAAAAGGGTTTTTTTACAAAAAATGTTCTGCAGGACACAACAAAGTTTTTTTAGTAATTTTTTGTAGCTTTTGCTTCACACAGTATACTAAAAAGTTAAAACAGTCAGTACTGAGTAATAAAGTAATAAAACTTTAACAAGTAACAACAAAGCCCTTCGGAACTTGCAGAAGCAACCTTGAGTCCTCATCTTTGTCTCTGTGAGCTTTGCACGCCTGAATTTGATTTTTTTTAATAACTTAAATACTACATGTGAAAAAAGTCTTTCATCCTATGTGTGTTTATTTATAGGGGACAGGTGGAAAGAACACAGGGTGCACTTATAAAATGTTGGGGTGCCAGCGGGTTGGATATATGAGCGGATATCAATCTTAGAGCTCCATCCTCAAAGTGTCCAGGTCGAAATGAGATGGATGGCAACATTCAGGGGCATAGTTTTTTGGGTTTTTTTTAAAGCTCTTAGGCTGGACGGAGCAGGGTTAATTGCACTCAAGGGGTATCTTCTTGCTGCTGTGAAAAAAAAGATAACACTGTTAACGGCAGCGCCCCCTCTCACACCGATGGGGTACTGCATACCTTGGATGAGCCCAGATGGTCTCTCTCTGATGTGCATGCCAGAAGCAAAGGTGTACAGCAGTGTTTTCCAACATTTTTTCCATGGTGGCACACTTTCTGTAACCCAAAAAAAATCACAAGACACACTGTGATTCTACCAACTACAAAACCATTAAATATCGTTCACGTGCTAAACTCTCCGAAGGGTCTTGACTGTCGGAAACAAAATTAATTGCATCATTGTAATTATGCACATCAAACATTAAAACATTTAATCAAAAAATAAGTACTTAAATCAAGTAAAATACACACTGAATCACAAAAAAATGTAATACCAACACACGGAAATTTCGTTGTTCCTTTGTAAAAGTGACAATGACAATAAAGATCTATCTATCTATAAAACTTGAATGGCATAGCTTAAACAATGACCTTAAACCTGAACTTTTAACAAAATACTACTTGAGTAAGTACAACCTAAATTGGAATGCCTTCCTGAAAATGAAGTTGAAAATGAGGCCAATATATTATAAGCAGTTGCAAAAAAAAAAAACCAACTTTTGTTAATTCTAAAATTGGCATAGTATACAAAACACAGATGTCTCAAATAAAATTAAATGATCAAAATGACTTTAGATTTTGAATGTATTGCTGAAGATTGATTTAATCGAAAGTGGAAGCATCTCCTAAATAGGTATGGTAAAAGTATGTTAAAACTCCATAAATACTATCCTCAATTGTTTATCATCATCAACGACTTGATATTTATTCTCTACTCAAGTGTTTTTCAACTGGTGCTCCATGGAAATAACAGTGTAGTGCCCCTGAAACCTGACTTGAGAGAAACATACTCCTCAGGTGTTCGAGACCTGTCCAACAAGGACAGGACCCCCTGGAGAGGCCAACATAAGAACATCTCTGTGATCATCATTTTGCACACACAGCACTTAAGAGTGCACTTTAGCAGCCAGGAGACGTGTCAGGGGGTCCATCTGCCAGGGCGCAACTCTTGCATAGTTGAAGAACAGTGCTGTACGCCTTTGCTTCTGGAATGTACAAAGTTCTCAGTAGCCGCTATCTCACCTAAAAACTGATACCATGCATTACTTGGATGGTTATGTTGCTTTCTTTGCATAAATTACCAAAGATAGACCAAATTGGAATAATGAGTAGGGATAATCTTTATTCTTTTGTAGAATTTTGTCATATCAGGGCAGTCAGCACTGTAATGTACCTGACAGACTGGTAAGTTAAATACAGAGGTACTAGAGACTTATTCTGGTTTTAGTGCCACTCAAAGATAACTTATTTTGCACTTACGTGGTATGAAATTGATTTGATCCAAGTACTGGCTGGGCCTGAATATGCTTAGCTTCAGGTGGATGACCAATTCTGAAGTGCATGTGGTATCTGCTAAGAAAGGACATTTCAATTAATCAACATATGGGGATGGGGGTTAAAAAAAAAAACAGTACAATAGAAAAACTACATCAAAAGTGCTTTGACTGATTTGATTGAAATTTGGAGATTTTGTAGAATAAAGAAAATTAGCTGAATCTTTTTTTTTATCAATATTTATTAATATTATGGTAAATGTTCATGCTGTAAGCTGCACTGAGAGTTTTGTTCAGCAATCAAAGAATGGAGCAGAAGCAATTGATGGGCATATAAGCAGCAGCACTAGGTACTAGGTTAGATGGATGATTGATTGAAGAAGGGGTGGTGTTCTGGACATTAAAAAGGAGACATGATCCTATTTGGTGTCTACAGTCAAGTATTAAATTGAAGATTCGGTTATGTTCAAGGAGGATGCGGACCTCAATGATTAGCAAGCACATTATCAACCGAGTGCTGTTGTCAGACGCTGTGGATATGAGTGTCAGTATTATTTCACTAGAAGCTAAAAGGTAGGGAGAGAGAAGTGGAGGAGGAGTGGTGTCCTTGGATCTAACACATAGCTGGGACCAACAGTGCATGCTTAAACTTCACAAGCTGTTCCATTGTAATATACATTTGCATCTACAGGACCCCCACCCCACCTTCCGAAACCATTTACATTTACATGCGCATCTGGTTACTTTGAATGGAGATGCCTTAGCCCCTGCTCTCAAGAATTCTTCACATATACAGTAGATTCACATCTGTGGACTTTAAAGGGGGACCACTGACTGTTTAAGAAGCCTCCGAAACATAGTACCAGTAGTTATTTTCTTCCACTTCAAACACAACAGAAAACAACTCCAAAAGTAGAAACATTCAATTCATTACACGGGCTGCCTAAATGTGTCCCCAGTAAATGTCATGGGTGTTTGTAATAAGTTAAAGTAAAATACAATTCAGTGTTACATTTTATCTATGGCAAAAACAAAAAAAAAAATACAAGCTTGAACATACAACAAATGAAAACCACAAAAATAAAACAACATAAGTGAAAATCGTAAACATTTATAAGCAATAAGGATAATACAGGGTGAGCCAAAATAAAGTACCACATTTCTCAAGGTCATTGTGCGAGGTAGAGGCAGCCGAGTGGGTTGGGGTGGGTGTCCTTTGATCCCTTGTAGTATTCAGTTGGCAACATGCCTTGGTCTGGTGCGCACCGTGCTTTCACTGTTGAAGCGTTCTTCACAACTAACAAATGAATCATCACTATGCAACGTGCCTTCTGAACGCACTTCAGCATTCATCCTAACGATGATGTCCCAAATCAGAAAACAATCGGGTACAACATTGAACAGAAAATCTCCAGGCCGTGCTCGGACTGTACGAATGCTTGAAAACATCCAAGCTGTAAGGGCACCAATTTTGCAGTCTCCTAGACGTTCAGCATGCAATTATGCTTCTGCCTTAGGCATTTCCAACATGTCTTTGAGGAGGATTTTGCCTGAGGATCTTGATTTCCATCCATACAAAACGTTGGTAGTGAAAGAACTCACTGAGAGAGACTGGGAGAGCCGTAGAGAGTTGTGCGTGAATATTCTGCAAACCGTTCAATGAGATGCCATCGTCATATGCAGCGAAGAGGCACATTTCCATTTGAATGGTTGTGTAAATAACCAAAACTTTCGCTATTGGGATGAAACCAACCCTCATGAGCTTCATCAGAGACCCCTGCATAGTGAGTGTGTTACAGTTTGGTGTGCCATTGCAGAATTTGGCATTGTAGGCCCTTACTTGTTTGAGGAGGGGGGAGCAACTGTCACCGTCAATTCAAAACATTACATTGAAATCCTAGAGAACTTTTTGCGACCCCAACTGGAAGAAATGGATGTGGTGGATGCCTGGTTTCTACAGGATGGAGTACCAGCTCCTACAGCACCAAGATCCATGCAATTTTTGCGGGAGATGTTTCTGGGGAAGCTGATCTTCCTATGCAGTGATGTTGGGTGGCCTTCACGTTTGCCTGATCTCGCTCTGTACGATTTCTTCTTGTGGAGCTATATCAGGTCGAACGTATACACACACTGACCACAAAACCTTGAAGCCCTCAAGGATGCTATTTGCCATGAAATCAAAGCTATTCCCCTTAAAATGGCCGAACTAGTCCTGCGAGTGCTCAGAAATCGTCTCGAAGAGTGTATCACTAATGATGGCCACACCTTGAAGACATCATTTTTAAAACACTGAGAATAAAATCTATTTTGTGTACCATTTCTTGTGTCGTAATTAAATTTATTTTATCTAGTAGCATTTTTGTAGAATGAATGTTTTGAAATGTGGTACTTCTTTTTGGCTCAACCTGTATATATTCAAATTTCACATCATTCCCACTGATTGCCCATTTCATTTTAAAAGAATACACTTTTCTGTAAAACAGTGTTTTGCAATAAGATAATGTACAGAGAAAGAGCTTTGGGGCGCCTTGAAGGCCAACCCCTTCAATTTAAGTATGCAAAACGTGTCAAAAAAATGTGTCAGGAAAACAAATGCTTGCACTTAATTTCTTATCTGGGCTATCCAAAATGGTGTTGTTCCCTGTCTTGAGGCATTTTGGGAGGAAGCGGTGGGTCCAGGTGGGCTGACCTGGAAGTGACATCAAAGATGGAATTGTGTCAGTCTTCCTTTCTGCAAAGGAAAGGAGAAGAGAGAACGTTATTGCACAGCACCACCTCATGTATCGGTGGGGAATTCCCGAAGCACATGCAAGTGACGCCATCAACAAAAGCCAAATCACTAAGAAATGCAGGACTTACTGTAATGCAGGAATTTTTAATTTATTTTTATTTGTTCATTTCTTTTGTTTTTCCAGATGGAGCACAGGTAGGTGTAGTTACGTGCTCATGGTCCCACAATCTCAGTAACAGAATTTGAACCTACAACCTCAGGGTTTGAATTTCTAGGTCCATAGTGTTAACCATTACACCAAACTAAAAAAAAAGCTACAAATGCTGCATACAGAAAAGTACTTAGTTACATAGTAATTCTGATACATCCAATTAATCAATGGTAATATACTGTGCATCCGGAAAGTATTCACAGCACATCACTTTTTCCGCATTTTGTTATGTTACAGCCTTATTCCAGAGTGGATTAAATTCATTTTTTTCCTCAGAATTCTACACAGCAACACCCCATAATGACAACGTGAAAAAAGTTTACTTGAGGTTTTTGCAAATTTATTAAAAATAAAAAAACTGAGAAATCACATGTACATAAGTATTCACAGCCATTGCTCAATACTTTATCGATGCACCTTTGGCAGCAATTACAGCCTCAAGTCTTTTTGAATATGATGTCACAAGCTTGGCACACCTCTCCTTGGCCAGTTTCGCCCATTCCTCTTTGCAGCACCTCTCAAGCTCCATCAGGTTAGTTGGGAAGCGTCGATGCACAGCCATTTTAAGATCTCTCCAGAGATGTTCAATCGGATTCAAGTCTGGGCTCTGGCTGGGCCACTGAAGTTAATTCACAGAGTTGTCCTGAAGCCACTCCTTTGATATCTGGGCTGTGTGCTTAGGGTCGTTGTCCTGCTGAAAGATAAACCATCGCCCCAGTCTGAGGTCAAGAGCGCTCTGGAGCAGGTTTTCATCCAGGATGTCTCTGTACATTGCTGCAGTCATCTTTCCCTTTATCCTGACTAGTCTCCCAGTTCCTGCCACTGAAAAACATCCCCACAGCATGATGCTGCCACCACCATCCTTCACTGTAGGAATGGTATTGGCCTGGTGATGAGCGGTGCCTGGTTTCCTCCAAACGTGACGCCTGGCATTCACACCAAAGAGTTCAATCTTTGTCTCATCAGACCAGAGAATTTTCTTTCTCATGGTCTGAGAGTCCTTCAGGTGCCTTTTGGCAAACTCCAGGCAGGCTGCCATGTGCCTTTTACTAAGGAGTGGCTTCCATCTGGCCACTCTACCATACAGGTCTGATTGGTGGATTGCTGCAGAGATGGTTGTCCTTCTGGAAAGTTCTCCTCTCTCCACAGAGGACCCCTGGAGCTCTGACAGAGTGACCATCGGGTACTTGGTCACCTCCCTGACTAAGGCCCTTCTCCCCCGATCGCTCAGTTTAGATGGCCGGCCAGCTCTAGGAAGAGTCCTGGTGGTTTCAAACTTCTTCCACTTACAGATGATGGAGGCCACTGTGCTCATTGGGACCTTCAAAGCAGCAGAAATTTTTCTGTAACCTTCCCCAGATTTGTGCCTCGAATCCTGTCTCGGAGGTCTACAGACAATTCCTTTGACTTCATGCTTAGTTTGTGCTCCGATATGAACTGTCAACTGTGGGACCTTATATAGACAGGTGTGTGCCTTTCCAACTCATGTCCAATCAACTGAATTTACCACAGGTGGACTCCAATGAAGCTGCATAAACATCTCAAGGATGATCAGGGGAAACAGGATGCACCTGAGCTCAATTTTGAGCTTCATGGCAAAGGCTGTGAACAGTTGTGTACAGGTGCTTTCTCATTATTTTTTTATTTGTAATAAATTTGCAAAAACTTCAAGTAAACTTTTTTCACGTTGTCATTATGGGGTGTTGTGTGTAGAATTCTGAGGAAAAAAATAAATTTAATCCATTTTGGAATAAGGCTGTAACATAACAAAATGTGGAAAAAGTGATGCGCAAAGCCGAGTAAGACAGCTATTTTTTTTTATATGTTACTTACCCCATGTAGTTTGTAGTAATGGTTGAGAATAATCCAATAATCCATCCTTATTCCAACCCACCTACCTAATACAAGGTCCCATTGGGCCAGTCCAGGGCCCATGCCATGAAATTTGATGTTGCCATCGGGAGGTTATTGGAATGGTCAAATGTACAAATGCATTTTTCAAAAGGATGAAAAGGACCAAAAGTTTCAATCATTAGAAATTATTAAACAGAATTTACATCAGTCTGCAAATTACCTAGCCAACCTCCAGAAAATTTATGTCTTAAAACAACATGCACACATAACCCACTACCATGCAATAACTCCCCTTTAAAGAAATACTCCCCTCAAAAATGATATATTTTTTATATGTTATTTACTTCTTGTACTTTGTAATGGTGGCCAAGAAACAAATAATCTTGTGTTTTCATGCAGAATGGACAGAAAGAAGTTTATGATATAATTAGAAGCCAACAGTGACCAATGCAGTATAACGGCAAAAAAGGTGAAAAACATCCATGGAGAAAAGAAAAAAAACTCTCGTATTACACTTGTTACATAATCCACGTCTATTATCCAGTCATATGCATAAAATGTTCAAAACACATGCTTGTTTGCTAAAATGTTGTTAAATAATTACTTCTGGAGTGATCAGTGCACATCATAAACATGAAACTTAAGTCTCATTGGATTCACTTTTTGATTTTAAGAGTCGTCTTTCAAATATCATTTGCTGGTCAAGAGAGTGGAGAGTAAACATACAAAAGAATATGCTGCAGAGCTTCATTTAAACTGGATCTTGCATTTTTTGACAGACGTAGCATATCATTTCAACACACTCAGCCTTGCATTAGAAGAGAGGGGCAAAGGAGCAATCAAGGCTTTCCTTCATAAAAGCATTCAGGACCAAGCTGGTGTTTTTTCAATATAAAGTTGAAATTGGGGAGTTCACATGCTTTCTATACCTTTAGTGAGTGATAAAGTGACAGCAGAACACTGTCAAAGCGAGCACACACAAAGCTCCATTTATTTTATGTGCGAGTGTGAATAAAAAGAGCTCTTTTTTAAAACCTCCTATTTAGCAGATTGAACAAGATATCAGTCATTACAACTTGAAACTCTTCACCTCTGGCCACGTCACACTGGACACAAAACTCACTTAATTTAGTAGGAGCCCTCACTGAGGCTAAGAATTGGGCCAAATAAAGTAGCAGTTTTTTTTTTTTTTTTTTTAATACAGTTTTTGAAATTTATGCTGTGGTGTTGGTAACCATTAAGAGCCTCTACATGGAGGTGCTGATGTTCACGCTACTGACCAAGCTTTCTGGGTTCAAATCACATGTCCAGTTACATGTCTTTGTGAAGTTTCACATGTTTTCCCAGTATCTACATGTTTTATTCTTCCCACCGCCCAGTACTAACCACTGCATCTCCATGCTATCAAACCTAAAGCATAAAAGGCTTTATTTTAAAAAGAAGTGAGCATTAATAACGAGTAAGACTTTCACAGAAACAAAACTACCAACCCTGATCCTTCTTCGGGCCTTCTTCAGGTGATGGGAATCCCAACCTGTTTACTATATGTGAATGGTTTCCCTGCTTCCTCACATAATAAAAGATTTCTCAAAGTTTTAATTTCCCTCTAGGTTTGAAATTCCATGCTGGTGACTACCCTTTTAATTCACTACCAGCTAGCGTAGTTTTGAAGGTCTATGTTACCTCCACCATTCACTGGTTTTCCTGGAATACTGCCTGTGTGTTCTCATCCATATGGTGATAAATACAGGTCTTGGGCTTCTGTCTGATTGGTGGAAGCACAGGTGACATGCTATAAAGTAAAAAATGCATTTTAAAGTACCCACCCCCTAAACAGATATCATTCTTCAATGCGGTAAAATGAACAGCTATGGCACTTTTCCTTACTCGAGTGTGAGGTCCAGGTGTTTTACTACATATGTTTTTGCAGGAAGCTCAAAAAAAGGTTATTTTGTACGGTAATAAAAGCAGTCACTTATGAATTCTGCCATCTATAAGAAATTAAATAGGCGATGTGCACAAAAATGTCACAGCAGTAATCCTTTGTCACAAAGCATGTTATCCATCCACACTCAAACCTACTTGAAGCAGCTTCTACTTGTGGGGTAAAGCGGTAGCTGTGCTATAAAAGGAACTCTTTCTGTGAATTTATTGACAATATTATAAAATATTTTATATTCTGTGCAAAAATCTATTTTATTTTAGAAGATGGTCACAGACTGCTTATGAAGACAAGCTGAATGATAGGCTTATTGCATTTTAAGACAGGCAAAGAAATGCAAACACAATTTACATTAAATGAGACTGGCTTTAAAATCCAGGACCTTCCCCCATGACCTGAATACACAATATTAAACATTTGTTTGCAAAAACGAGAAGCAGCGTTATTTACCATCTCTACAATAAACAGAATTGTTAGAGCAGCTGAGTTTTAAGTACAGCGGCCCAAAAAGTTGAAATGATCTACTAACAAATCTGAGGACTGTCCCATTGGTTTCACCTTTTTAAAAACTACAGTAAAAACTTTTTATTTTAGCCATTTCCACTCCTGTTAGTGCTGCTCATGCAGTGGTGCACGATTCTTTCTCATGTCCTGCATTTGTGTTGTGTTATATAATATAGTTATAACTGCAGTAATTCCATCTAGTAGCTGTATATGCTTCCTCTGCTCTCCACATTTTCTCTGTTTAAAGACTTCTCGTCTGTTCTCAGATTAAGCAGTGCACCCTTAACTTGGTCTTATTATGGTGTCGTAGTCAAGAACAGTCACAGTGTTATAGACAATAATGCACTTGAAACAAGCATTAGAAATTAACTTCCAATACATGAAGCACAGTCTGCACAAAATTCAATAAAGAGCCTGCACCCAGATGACACTTTGGTTACTTTGAGGAGGAACCACATGATGTCCAGTGCTGCAAATAAAACAAGCATGGCGTCTCCTTCAGTGAACACAAATAATATATTCTAGAAATGAAAGCAGGTTGTCATGGCATTGTGAGACGACCCTGCTCTCCTGATGATCTAACATACAGATAGCTGATGGCACACTGATAACTCAGTTCTGTTCTTCCTCTGTGTTTGGAAGTAGGTTTGTTTTTCCCCTCTTGAATATTTTAGTTAAAACTTTGGTTTAGTCACTGCTAAGGGGAGTGCACAGGTTACTCCAACTATTTTTCTATTAGTTGTGCAGGAAATTCCCACAATACAACACTAATATGGATCAACTAAGTGCAACATACACCACACTCCTACAGTTCAGGCTTTTACGGCCCACTGTGGCTGCAGGTTTTTAGTTCTAATCATTTTCCCTCTAACTGATCTCGTTGTTGAATTACCTGGTCCATTTTGTCCTTCTTTTATTCTGCATTCAAAAAAAGCACAGTAGTGTGCAATTGACATATGGAAACAACTTAGAAATGTATAATTTGCTATAGCTTTAAATACTCAATAATTGCTTGAATAACGAGAATGCCTAGTAGAATGAAAATGCTGCTGAAGATGAAAGCAAGATAAAAACACTAAGGTAACACATGTAAATGTTTACCATGTTCCAAAATTTAGTAAACCCAGCTTTTGTAATTTCTGGATTGACACCAAAACCTAACAACTGGGAACTAACCGCTTGCTTTAAGGTAGATGTTGTTTGGGACACAAACCTGCAGTTAGAGTGGGCCCCAGGACTGAACTTGAGAACCACTGATACAGCAAGCATAAGAAAAACTATAAGGGGCCATTAAGGTGCCAATGCCTGCCCATAATACAACTCTCTACATAAAATTCAGATGTAGTACAGCACCATGCATCAGTAAATTCATACATGTTTTAAAAATGGCAATTACGTACATGTGATGAAGAAGTGTTTTACCTTGTTGTGGCTGGAGGCTTTAAGGTGGACTATTTTATGTGCAGGAGGAGTGATGAGCAGAATTCAATTCAAT
Source organism: Erpetoichthys calabaricus (assembly GCF_900747795.2). Lineage (NCBI taxonomy): Eukaryota > Metazoa > Chordata > Cladistia > Polypteriformes > Polypteridae > Erpetoichthys > Erpetoichthys calabaricus. The sequence goes on from NC_041394.2 coordinate 247,641,690, forward strand.
TGAATTTTGCATCATGTCCTTCATTGATGCAGAATGTTTATTGTCTTCCCATCTTACTGGAGCAGTGTTGAACTGGCATGGGATGGCGCACATAAAGCCTCACAGACTGCTGGAGTATGTGAATTTCCCCTTGGGATTAATAAAGTATCTATCTATCTATCTATCTATCTATCTATCTATCTATCTATCTATCTATCTATCTATCTATCTATCTATCTATCTATCTATCTATCTATCTATCTATCTATCTATCTATCTATCAGACAAACACAGTGCTGGATGTACAGTATGTGTTCCAATTAGCTTGGATCTGTTAATTTTAATTAATGTTACCATTCCATTCACATCCTTCCTTTTAAAATTAAATCCTAAGCTACATATATATATATTGTAAAGGACAGCCGGGTCCCATGCCCGGCAGGGACGCCCCTGCTGCATCTGTTCCGGGGGAGCAGCCATGGACACTTCAATACCTCCCCTGGGACGCTTGGTGGCAGCCTCCCTGGTGGACGATGATTCCCCAACCTGGCGCATGGCTCCATGGGAGATGGAATCCTCCAGAGCCTGGTTGGGGGCTCGGATGGCCGCTAGGGGGAGCTGCATGGAGTTTGCAGCCCGGCTGGTCGAATCTTCAGCCCTACCCAGAAATGCAATTAGGACCAGGTGGTCAAGCACCTGGAATGCTTCCGGGTGGGATATAAAAAGGGCCAGCCACCAACACTCGGGAGAGCCAGAGTCGGGAGGAGGAGGAGGACTAAGCCTGAGGAGGACTGGTGGTGCTAGAAGGAGTACAGTAATCCCTCGCTATATCGCGCTTCACCTTTCGCGGCTTCACTCCATCGCGGATTTTATGTGTAAGCATATTTAAATATATATCGCGGATTTTTCGCTGCTTCGCGGGTTTCTGAGGACAATGGGTCTTTTAATTTCTGGTACATGCTTCCTCAGTTGGTTTGCCCAGTTGATTTCATACAAGGGACGCTATTGGCAGATGGCTGAGAAGCTACCCAGCTTACTTTTCTTTCTCTCTCTCTTGCGCTGACTATCTGTGATCCTGGCGTAGGGGGTGTGAGCAGGGGGGCTGTTCGCACACCTAGAAGATACGGATGCTCGTCTAAAAATGCTGAAAGATTATCTTCACGTTGCTACCTTTTGTGTGCAGCTTTTAAGTATGCTGCACGGTGCTTCGCATACTTAAAAGCTCAAAGGGCACGTATTGATTTTTTTATCTGTCTCTCTCTCTCTCTCTCTCTCTGCTCTTGACGGAGGGGGTGTGAGCTGCCGCCTTCAACAGCTTTGTGCCGCGGTGCTTCGCATACTTAAAAGCCAAACAGCTCTATTGAATTGTTTGCTCCTTTGAAGAGGAAGATATGTTTGCATTCTTTTAATTGTGAGACTGAACTGTCATCTCTGTCTTGTCATGGAGCACAGTTTAAACTTTTGAAAAAGAGACAAATGTTTGTTTGCAGTGTTTGAATAACGTTCCTGTCTCTCTACAACCTCCTGTGTTTCTGCGCAAATCTGTGACCCAAGCATGACAATATAAAAATAACCATTTAAACATATGGTTTCTACTTCGCGGATTTTCTTATTTCGCGGGTGGCTCTGGAACGCAACCCCCGCGATGGAGGAGGGATTACTGTATTGGAGTATTTGTGAGTGTTTTGGGACTGTGTTGGGCCTGTGGGACACAGGAAAGGCGTGCCCCACGGCTGAAGAAAAATAAAAGAGTTCTATTTAAGTACGTGCCTCTGCGTCAGTCTGTGCCGGGTCAGGCGCTATATAGCGTCTTTATTACAATATATATATATACATAAATTTACAATAATTACTTTTTGGAGAATAAGTGATTTAGGAAAATAATGTTGCATATACTCAGCATGGTATATGTCAAACAGCCCAGAGTAAGGAGTTGTCCATTTTCTTGTTGCAATGTTAGTGGCTTGGCATTTCTAAATTAGCCGAGTGTGGATGTAAGCATGAGTGAGGACCTGCCTCATATAGGGATTGATCTCATTGTACATCTTTGCCTTGCCAGGAAAGTTCTGACTCCCCACAATACTAAACTGGATGAAAGCAGACTGAGAATGTTAAGGTGAATTTGCAGTAAAAATACAGAAGGTCATTCTATATCTGAACTTGCTGTATTTGCTTTAAAGGTTTTGAATAGTACCACTTTATGTGCTCTCTACTGACCATTCAGGTGGGACATTTAGATGCTATGTACACATACATTTGTTTATACCTTTCTGTGCCAGGAAAGTAAACGGGCCAAAACCAACATGCGTATGAGAGACCCAACATCAAATCAACTATATGTGCAAAATTGCTACTCACAGAAATCTTTAAAATGAAAGCAATCATAGTAATGATTCAAGATGCAAATCAGAACAGCAACAAAAATGCAAAAAAAAAAAATAATTCTAATGAATGGTGAAGTGGTTATTTGACTTCTTGAGCAAAGTGATATGGATAAGACTGGGTAAAAGGTGAAAATGTGGAGAACGCAACAAATGCAGTTGATCGTAAACAAACCATTAGAGTTGTGAAACATAGTGGATTATCTCAAGCCAAAGGCTGTCACACAGAAAGGCTGATCTCTACATTGTATGAAACCCTGGAACACTCGCGTCACACTTTATAAGCCCAAGGTTCAAGAAGGCAGGCGCCGACTCTTGTGGTATGGGATAAATAGAGCCTTGCAGAAGACAAGGTGTGGGACAAGGAGGAAGGCAAAGCACACAACACTGGAAGAGAGAATGAGACTTCAAAAACAGCACGGGAATAGCCGTAGTCAGTTTCAGTAACCTGTGGTCATAACAGCAGGAAGATTCTTCTAAAAGCAAGGTCGTGGATAATTCATTGCTAAATAAACATGCCTGTTATCAGGCTTAACTGTTATTCAGTGTGTGTCTTGGACTTTCCTTCTCTGAGCTCATTACAGTATTATTCTTGATGTTGTTGTGAAGTGTATAATAATTATATGTAGCTTAAGGTGATATCCTACCTTATTTGGTTTTTATTCTGTTTCTTCTTCTCCTACTACTTTGAATATTATTATTACCTTGGTTGTGGACCCTTAGCATTAGTAGCAGAACACTACATAATGTCATCATGAGTGTTATTACAGGGTAGGTAGGTAGGTATGTAGGTAGATGGATAGATAGACAGATACTTTATTAATCTTAAGGGGAAATTCACATACTCCAGCAGCAGCATTTTGATAAAAAACAATATTAAATTAAAGAGTGATAAAAATGCAGGTATAACAGACAATAACTTTGTGTAATGTTAACGTTTACCCCCCAGGGTGAAATTGAAGAGTCGCATAGTGTGGGGGAGGAACGATCTCCTTAGTCTGTCAGTGGAGCAGGACAGTGACAGCAGTCTGTCGCTGAAGCTGCTCCTCTGTCTGGAGATGACACTGTTTAGTGGATACACTGGATTCTCCATGATTGACAGGAGTCTGTTCAGTGCCTGTCGCTCTGCCACGGATGTCAAACTGTCCAGCTCTGTGCCTACAATAGAGCCTGCCTTCCTCACCAGTTTGTCCAGGCGTGAGGCATCCCTCTTCTTTATGCTGCCTCCCCAGCACACCACTGCATAGAAGAGGGCGCTTGCCACAACCGTCTGATAGAACATCTGCAGCATCTTATTGCAGATGTTGAAGGATGCCTGCCTTCTAAATATAGTCGGCTCTGTCCTCTCTTGCATAGAGCATCAGTATTGGCAGTCCAGTCCAATTTATCATCTAGCTGCACTCCCAGGTATTTATAGGTCTGCACCCTCTGCACACAGTCACCTATGATAATCACGGGGTCCATGAGGGGCCTGGGTCTCCTAAAATCCACCACCAGCTCTTTGGTTTTGATGGTGTTCAGTTGTAGGTGGTTTGAGTCGCACCATTTTTAACAAAGTCCTTGATTAGGTTCCTATACTCCTCCTCCTGCCCACTCCTGATGCAGCCCACGATAGCAGTGTCATCAGCGAACTTTTGCACGTGGCAGGACTCCGAGTTGTATTGGAAGTCCGATGTATATAGGCTGAACAGGACCAGAGAAAGTATAGTCCCCTACGACGCTCCTGTGTTGCTGACCACAATGTTAGACCTGCAGTTCCCGAGACGCACATACTGAGGTCTGTCTGTAAGATAGTCCACGATCCATGCCACCAGGTATGAATCTACTCCCACCTCTGTCAGCTTGTCCCTAAGGAGCAGAGGTTGGATGGTGTTGAAGGTGCTAGAGAAGTCCAGAAACATAATTCTTACAGCACCACTGCCTCTGTCCAAGTGGGAGAGGGATCGGTGTAGCATGTAGATGATAACATCCTCCGCTCCCACCTTCTCCTGGTATATGAACTGCAGAGGGTCGAGGGCCTGGCGGACCTGTGGCCTCAGGTGGTGAAGCAGCAGCCACTCCATGGTCTTTATCACATGTGATGTCAGAGCGACAGGCCAGAAGTCATTCAGCTCACTAGGACGTTATACCTTTGGGACTGGGGTGATGCAAGATGTTTTCCAAAGCCTCGGGACTCTCCCCTGTTCCAGGCTCAGGTTGAAGATGAGAGGACTGTAGAGGACTCCCCAACTCCAATGCACAGGCGTTCAACAGTCGTGGCGATACTCCATCTGGACCCACTGCTTTGCTGGCACGAAGTCTCCTCAGCTCTCTGCTTACCTGGGTTGCTGTAATTGTGGGTGGGGGGAAACTCTCTCCTATGCTGGTATCAGCAGCAGGATGGGTGGAGGGTTCAGTACTCCGAGGTGAGAGTAGGTTAGGGTGGTCAAACCTGTTAAAGAAGTTGCTCATCTGGTTTGCTTTCTCCACGTCTCTCTCGATGGTGGCTTCAAACTGCAGCCAGTGATGATCTTCATCCCATCCCACACTTCCTTCATGCTGTTATTCTGCAACTTTTGCTCCAGCTCTCTCCTGTACTGCTTCTTCCCCGCCCTGAGTTGGACGCACTTGAGCTCATGATGATCACCGCCTTTAAAAGTCCTTTTCTTCTGGATCAAAAGGCCCTTGATGTCACTTGTAATCCATGGCTTGTTGTTAGCATAGCAGCGTACTGTTCTTATTGGAACTACAATGTCCATACAGAAGTTGATGTAGTCAGTAGTACAGTCAACAACCTCCTCAATATTCTCACTATATGATCCCTGCAGGATATCCCAGTCCGTAGTTCCAAAGCAGTCTCTCAGAGCCTGCTGTGCCTCAGTGGACCACTTCCTGAATGAGCGCGTGGTTGTAGATAGCTCCCTCACTCTTGGTTTGTAGTGAGGCTGAAGCAGAACCAGGTTATTATCTGCTTTCCCAAGCGCAGGGAGCAGGGTGGTGCTGTATGCGTCTTTAACGTTTGCATACAGTAGGTCAATAGTCCTATTTCCCCGGGTGTTACAATCCACATACTGGGAGAAGGCAGGTAATGTTTTGTCCAGCGTCACATGGTTAAAGTCTCCAGCAATTAGCACAAGCCCCTTGGGGTGCTTTGTTTGCAGTTTAGCAACAGCGGAATGGATGATGTCACCCGCTATCTCCACGTCCGCCCGAGGAGGGATGTAAACAATAACAATAATGATGTGTCCAAACTCTCTGGGCAAGTAATAGGGACGCAAACTTACGGCCAACAGTTCGGTGTCCCTGCAGCAAGTGGAGACTTTGACGTTTACATGTCCAGAGTTGCACCACCTTGTATTCACATAGAGAGCGAGTCCTCCTCCTTTCCGCTTCCCGCAGGTATTTGTGTCTCTGTCTGCTCTAACTGTGCTAAACCCAGGTAGCTCCACGTTAGCATCTGGGATGTTAGCTGCTAGCTACATTTCACAAAAACACAACAAACTGCATTCTCTGTAGGTCCTGACATTTTTCAGCAGTGCAGCCAGTTCGTCGATCTTATTTGGTAGTGAGTTCACATTTCCCAGGAACACAGAAGGCACCGAAGGCTTGTGTTGCCACTTTCTCGCTAGATGCTTGGCTTCTAGCTTAGCGCGGGCTCTGCTGCCATGATACGACCTTCTTACCTCGTCGGGTACTGTAATAACATGACATAATTTATTCTTTAATGTGAACTGCTACTTCCATGGCTCCCCATAACTGTTTCTCATGCCTTTCGCTGAGGTAGGACAAAATCTTATCTTTGTCCGACAATTGATAAATACCTGATTTGCAGGTGGGGTGAAAGGAGAAACCCCTAATGCTACAGCCACACCACTACTGTACAACTTTGTTTAAAAACACAGATATAAGTCTCAGTTTTGGACTTTCGTCCACACTACCTGCCCTTTATAACTCTTGAAAATGGAGCGCTCTGAAAGCACTTACCCAAGCCAAATACTTCTGAAAACACTGGCTTGGTATTGCAATATGGACAGCTGAAAATGTGGACTTTTGAAAATGTAGACTGTAATTGATCTCTGATTGGTTCGTGCTTATCCCAGAGCCCTTCCCTGGTTGGCTACTGCTCATTACAATGTCTCATTCCCTGATATATCACCCTTCACAGAAGAAAACCATATTCCAACATAGTGGACACATTGCGCGTGTTGTGTAGCTTACCTATATGTATCTAATTTGATTTTGTATGCTTTTGAATGCTGCATACATGCACAAAAGACAAATAATTTACTAGTCGGTACAGCTTTGCAATAAATCACATGGCCGGTGCCGTTACCACCACTCTAAGGATTTTTCTGCCAATGCGAGGATACCCAGTGTGGGTGAACATTTATGTCATATGCATTTTAAGTCATTTCAGTGTGGACAGAGATACTTTCATTAACAATGTGAATACGCTAGTGTGGACAGAGATCTCTTTTGTTTAAAAAAAAACAGTTTTTAAATGAAAACTTAGTGTGGACATAGCCTAACATCCCTCCAGACATTTCACTCTTATAATTAAATAAGCAAATTAAGTTTATTTAATAAATATTGAGTTAACATAAATCAAACATAAATGCTGAAACTGAAAGTAAGCATTTAAATGTAAGAATAATGAACAAGCAAATAAGAATTTCTCACAAAAATGAGAAAAAAACAGCAAAAAATAAACTGAAATGAATTTTAAAGAAATTGATTTTTTAAGGGTTTTATCATTAAAAAGTGAGAATCCAAAAGGAAAACCAATAAACTATCACAAGCTGAAAAGCCAAACGAACCAAATTTATTTCAGCAATTCACTGGTTGTTATGTGCACCAGGCAATTACCAGATAGGGAAAACACAAGAACAACAAGAATGATCATTTAAAGCTCCAAAATAAGTGCAATAGTTATTCTGATGGGAAAATGTCAAAAAGAAAGGAGTTATCCTCTAACTCAGTGGTTCTTAAACTTTTTATTCTTATAACACAATTTTACCTTTTCGTTTCTTCACGTCCCACAATCGCCACAGAGCATGATCCAGGGGATTCAACCACCTTGTAGAACTGTGACCGATTGTTGTCCCTGGGGTGAGGGGTCCCCCTTGGAGAATCATCGGGGATTGTTGTCTTGGAGGGAGAGGTGGGTTGTTAATTTTCCCTTACCCATGGCAACCAATTGCAAGGCATTCCACAACCCTTTCCCATTCAGTACTATTTCGGGCACAACCCATAATTTAAAAAATGCTGCTCTAACTCCAAAAAGGATGGAACCACCAACTCAGTGAAAGGGAGCGACAGTCAGTCAGAATGACACCCAATGTCCCAGTAATTCAATGTACATCAAGAAAGTGATTTGGGGGAGGGGGGGTCCTGTCTTTTCGGGAAAAACAAAGATTCAATGGACTTGAATGTGGACTCTGGAGCTGTGAGAGAAAAAGTGATGGTTTACGTTCTGCCACTCAAATTTATTTTAGGTTAGTTTGTTATTCTCTTCTGGAAATGGAGATCTAAAATACTATTCTAAAATGCTGAAGCAGATTTAGACAGAAATACCCCTTATAAAAACTGTACTATGCCCCCAATTTAGGATTTCACCTTAAAACACAGGTTGTTTCACAATAAGACACAATATTTACTTTTGGGAAGTATCCCAGTACTTATAATAATAATAATAATAATACATTTTATTTATATAGCGCCTTTCCCATGCTCAAGGCACTTACAGAATATAATAAAGAACGGCAGAATATACAGTATATAGCATTGTACAAACCAGATAAATAAATAAAGAAGATTAAGACAGTAAATTCTGGAAAAAAAAAACAGACAACATAATTGATGGTCTAGCACACACACACACAGGTTACATTGGCATCTTGACAGAGAAGTAAACTGAGAGAAAGGTAATAAAGTCAAGTAGAGCTAAAAGCCTTCCTGAACAGATGAGTTTTGAGTTGTTTTTTAAAAGAATTCATGGAGTCAGCTGACCTTATTAATTTTGGTAGGTCATTCCAGAGTCTGGGCGCTATACAGCTGAAGGCCCTGTCACCCATGGAGTGTAGATTAGTGAGGGGCACAACAAGATTACCAGAATCAGAGGACCTTAGTGGGCGGGCAGGCATATAGTGATGGAGGAGGTCACTGATGTAGTTTGGTGCGAGGTTATTTAAAGCTTTGTAGGTTATTAGTAGGATTTTATATTCGATTCTGTAGGACACAGGGAGCCAGTGAAGACAGAGCAGGATGGGTGTGATGTGCTCGCTGCTGTTGGTTCGAGTAAGGACTCTTGCAGCTGAGTTTTGAATAAGCTGGAGCTGTGATATAAGATTAGAAGGGGCACCTGCCAGTAGGGAATTACAATAATCGATGCGGGATGTGATAAAAGCATGGACAAGTTTCTCAGCATTAGAGAAGGAGAGGAAGGAGCGAACACGGGATATGTTACGGAGGTGAAAGTAAGAAAGTTTCTTACTTATGGAGTGCACAATGTCAACATTTGAAGTTCAACATGACTTCTAGCCTCTCCACAAGCCATATACTGATATGGTCAGAAGACTATGTCAATGTCAATTTGTTTAGAGAGCACATTTAAAACAATATCAGTAATGCTGTATCCAAAGTGCTTTACAATAAAGTATACAATAAACAAAAATATAATCCATCCATCCATTTTCCAACCCGCTGAATCCGAACACAGGGTCACGGGGGTCTGCTGGAGCCAATCCCAGCCAACACAGGGCACCTGGGCAGGGTGCCAACCCACCGCAGCAAAAATATAATAGAATACAATAAAACACAATACAATCCAGCAGTAAGATGAAAACAAATGACTATGAGGAAGGAAGCATCTGTTATCACTGAAGATCACAGAAAGTCAGAAAATAGAAATGCGTCTTCAATCTAGTTTTAAACTGTTCAATTGGAGGTGCCTCCTCAAAGTAATGAGGTAAAGAGTTCCACAGACAAGGTGCAGCAGCTGCACAAGCCCTGTCCATCTTAGTTTTGCACTTAGTATGAGGGAGCACAAGAGACAACTGACTGGTAGAGCTAAGCTCACTGGATGGCTGGTGTATAACACACAATTCAGTGGGAGCATACCCATGTATTTATTTAAAAACCTGAAGCAAAACTTTAAAATTAATTCTGAAACTAACAATCAGCCACTGTAATGAGGCTAGCATTGGAGAAACAGAATCAATATTTCTTGCCCTGGCCAAAAAAATGGGCAGAAGCATTCTGGACCAACTTCAGCCTACGTATCAGGCATTTGCTGATTTCAGAATATGAGCTGCAGTAATCAAGCCAAGAAAAGATAAAAACATGAGTAACTTTCTCAAGATCCCTAGGAGATGAAACAGGCTCAACCTTGGCTAAAAGACGAAGCTGGAAAAAACAACTCTTCACAACAGAATTTATCTGTTTCTCAAAAGAGAGGTCACTATCAAAAATAACTATGGTAAAGAAAACTCGACAAGTGTGGCTGAAAAGCTGGACAATGTATTGTGTGTTCCTCTTTTTCAGCCTACAAGGATGAGCACTGCAAAGTTCCCATCACTCCACAAGCCACTTCCTGTTGAGGTACTCCTCACCACAAACATGCACAAGACCACTGTCTGACTGTCAGTCAGCTCTGTCAAAGGGGAGCTGAGCGAGTGTCACTAGCCAGATGATTTGCCTGACTCGGTCAGCTGCTTGCCAACCGCCTTGTTATGGGCTCTGAGGTTCTCTCCAACATCAGCTGTTCTATGTACTGTTTTGGTCTTACGTTAGTGTACGTGGTGCTGAATGATTTGAGAAGTGGCTTTTATTGTTTTTACTACAAGCCATTATTTTGTTTGCATGTTTTTTATGTCAAGTTTATTTCCTTTACACTTCATTTTTTTGAGATAATGACTTAAAAATATATCCAAAACTCTCTAATTAACTAAACAGTTCAGTTTTAGGCAGTGTAATTTGCTTTTCCCAACGGTATACTTAAATGAAATGTCTAACCACAAATTACAGCTTGGTTTCTACATCTTGTCATTGTGCTGTACAAAACCTGAGTATGTGTTTTATTGCTCTCATTGGACAGAAGGTGATTAAATTAATAATAATCTGACAGTGTGAAAAGTAATTGAGATGGTCACCAGAATTCAATCTTTTTTTAAGCAGCAGGCACAAGGTTTTCTGTAATTACCTGTCTATCTGTCTGTTCATCCATTTTATAGACATGCATGGTTCAGAGCGGGGGCGGGGAGCTGGCAACGAGGGTACAGCAGAAACAAATCAAGGATGGACCTTCAATCTACTGAAAAGCACTATTATAAGATAAAGAGGGTGCCCCTTTACTGAGGTAGTGAATAAACATAGTAAGGTTGTGTTTTTTTTACATTCCCAAAAATGAAATTAGCCAAACAATGAAGGTGTCATCAGATTTCCAACAAATTTGGCACACATTGATATATGAAATAAATGCTTACACAAATAAGCCACATGTTGTACCACATAAAAGTTGCATGTACATGGCGTACTGTGCTTGAATGCAAAACAGCACTGACTCAGTGTGGGTCTGGATAAATTCCCATGGGATATTATTCCATATCTATTCAGTGCTCCTGTGTCATCTGACCAAGGGGCAGAATTGTAACAATGTCCCATTAATGATTAAATGAAATCAGGTTTGTCTACCTGGCAGGTATCTGCAACGTATAAAGACACACTGTAGTGATGTTGACTGTGCATGGCCACACACTGTCATCCTGGAAAATCCTGTTTTTGGTGGTGCTCATTGTAAGTATGATAATAGGGCACATTACCTTGTGAGCAAGGTGCCCTCAATAATAACCAGCTGGGTTCTGCTGTCACATGCTAGTGCATTAAAACCCTGATGGCAGGCCTTGAGATATATTCCCTTTGACAGTGATCTCTAGAAAAGCCCTTTCTCTAGGCAAGCCTTTCTACAGATCAGACCGATCAGTATGGTATAAAGAGAAATCGGAGTCGTCACTGAAGGTAAATCAACACCATTATACCACCCTGGACAGCCTTTCTGGAAACCAAACATGTCTTTGAAATTTGTACTGAGGTGTTAGAGGGAGACATTTCTGTGGAACTATGCATGATGTAAGAAGGGCTATTAAACAAGTTCATGTATACAAGCCATCCAGTCTGGATGAAATTTCAAGGTGCGTTTTAAATACCAGTTGCAAACAAATAAATCACGTCCTCAGTGACATCTTTAATATTTTGCTGAGAAAATCTGTTGCCCCTACCTGCTTCAGAAGGACAACATGTATCCCTGTGCCTTTGAAAACAGAAATGGACTACCTGAATGACCCTCAATGGCATTCAATCCAGTCATGATGAAGTGCTTTGAAAGACTAGTGCTGGGACACATTAAACCAAACATTCCAGATAGTCATGACCACCTCCAGTTTACAGATCTCTACAACTGGTCCATAGAGGATGTCATATTCCTTGTACTGCATAACATCCTAGCACATCTAGATAATGCAAACTGTTATGGCAGAGACCTGCTTATAGATTACAACTTAGTATTTATCATGGTTATACTATCAAAGGAAACCATCTAACTAATCAATTTAGGACTTGGCACCATCCTCTGCAACTTGATTAAAGACTGACCAATAGACCTCAACATGTGTGGGTTGAGAGCATCACATCCTCCACACACACCCTTATATTGGCACTCCACAGAGTAGTGTGCTGATCCCCCATCTGCACTCCTTGTTCATCTTTGACTGTGTGGCCAGAAACAGCTCCGACTCCATCGTCACATTTGCTAATGACACCACCACCTTTGGCTTGGCTGCCAAAAATGAGACAGCTTACAGAGAAGAGGTCTACCTGCTGACTTAGTGGTGCGAGGACAATAATATCACCCTTAATGTCAGCAAAACCAAGAAGCTGGTCATTGACTTCAGAAAACAGAAGGACAGCCAACACATCCATTTACTGTACATCGAAGGGGATGCCTTAGAAAGAGTGAGCAGCTTTCATTTCTTGGAGTAGCTATCACAGATGAACTGAAGAGGGCACAACACATTTTGGTATGTGTCAAAAAGGCTCACCGGTACCTCTACTTCCTCAGACATCTAAGAGCAGCTTGCATTTTTCCTTCTGTTCTCACAAACTGTTACAGGTAGACAGTAGATGACTGCACTGCCTCCTAACACAGTACCCGCTAAACAGCATAGAGCACTGCAGAGTTGCGAGGGAGACACACAATGGTACTGGCACCCAACTGTCCTTTCTTCAAGACAAAATGAACACTCACTGGCTTAGAAAGACAAACAGTACAATTAAAGACCTTGTCCATCCTGCATAGCTACTTTTCCTCATTCTGACTTTCTGGCAGACATTATAGGACTGTTACAGTAAGTTTAGGAACAGTTTCTACCGACAGGTTGTAAGGTTGACGAACAGTCAAACATAAGAATTATATAAAATCTAATATGTTGGATGCTATGTATACTTTTTATTTAGTAATTTGTATTGTATTTTTGTCAGCTGTTCTAAGGAGACATGCACATAAGAATTCCAACTTATTCTGTACACTTAACAATAAACCAGAGAGGGCATCTTAATTTCACGAAAGCAGTGGCACATCATCAGTCTTGTAACACTTAATATTATTTAACAATAGATTTGTAGCCTGTGAACATCATCTAGCATTTTGATTAGACCTCTCTGTCATACTTGGCCTCTTAACCTGGCTGCTGTGCTACACATATAGTGTACTGCATAGTGAAGACATCCATCCAGCTTGCTTGGCAGACATCTGTTTTTGATGCACTTGTCACCTGCCATGGATGCCAATGATCTGAACATTCTTGTGGTCGGATGGCTGTTAAATCAATCACTTTGTCCACCTTCAAGCTATGATCTGTTGAGAAAAAAAAGTACAATATTCATTACTCAGCCAAACTTCAGTTAAAGGTGAGCTTTAGATAGACAATGCCCAATTCTTTAACCATCTTATTAACTTACAAAGATCCCCCATGAGTGTTACATATGCTGAATCTCATGGTAAAACAGTCAACATATTTAGGTTGATTCAAGTTTCACCAGTATAACTGATTACTGACTCCACTTTTGGCAAAGCCAATAATTAATAAGACATTTGCATGAAGTTCTTACCTTTACTTGGTGGACTGGACTTCCATTCACAAAGTCACTGAACCACATTTGCTTTAAAAAGTAGAACAGTTCAGGTTATTGGTAATCACAAAGATTGCAGTAATTGAATAATGGCTTCTATCAATCATGAAGGTCTAAATGAAATACATCTATGTGATACAAAGCTGTCTGTTTTGAGTATGTTTAGAGGCCTTCTGTTTTTTCCCAGAATAAAAGATGGTTTTATGGAATGCAGAGCATTTTTCTATTTGCCTATGATTTGTGTGATGTTACAGACATGGGGTTATTAATGGCCTCTCTTGATTTAAAATGCAGTTTTGAGTGAGGGAGATGCTAAATGTTGCACTTGGAGAAAGAATCTTCTGACATAAGTGATTTGAAGTCAAAAAGAAATTCATGAAAGCTACAGAGATAACTGGTCCTTATTACACAGTAACAGGTAAACATAAGAAAAATGCATAGTGTGATAATTTGGCTAGCTGATTGCTAGTTGTTAATAGTTGTGGTTTATCCTCATCGTGTTAATGCAGTTAATGATACCCCACATTTCAGTGCATTGGACTGACATCATTGTCTTTAAATCAGAGTCTTAGTGAGAAGCTCTGATGGCACGGAGGGGTGTGCACTCATGTCTAAACACAGTCTTGTCTTAAGCTGTGGCTTTTTGTCCTGCTCTGTGGTGTGGTCTGCCTTTCTCAGATGCCAAGTCTGTGTCTCCTGTAACTCCTTTGGGTAAGAATTACTTACTCTCAGGAACCTAGAGAATGTGTGTTCCACATTGTAGATGTCCAGTAATAATACTCTGCTTCTCATTGCTGGCAAAGAGGAATAACTTGGTTTCAGGGAAGGAGGACGCACTCACATTCATGCTTAGCTGTGAAACAGTTTCAGATGAAGGATGTACCCAGTTCCTGTGCACACATAAGTCCAACCTTTGGGTAATAACTGATACATACAGCATGTGTGTCCGTCAAGGTTTATAAATCGAACTTCTTCATCACTCTCCTTGCTGACCAGGATAGAAAGGGTCATGCACTGGGTGCCTTTCAGATGCTAGAGAGTATCACACACGTGTGCATGGGAGGCAGCAGTGATGGGTGGTCTAGCTAATGCTGAAACACAGGTATTTAGGGTAATCAGGTGTACTAATACCTCTTCTCCCATCCTTACAGAATCACTGCATCCCCTTCCAGCTTCAGACCACTCCCTTTGATGACCTCACTTCCACTTTTCCACCGGATGACCCGCCTCTCCCTTTCCCTCAGCTATAAAAGCATGCCACCTTTGCTCTGCAGTCAGTCCTCTTTGGTGACTCAGTAGATTACTCGGCGGAGTATCACGCAGCTCTTTACCTTCCCAAGTCCTTACAATATACGGGGTGGATCCCCAAACCTTTTTTCTTTGTTTTCATTACAAGAGATATCTTATTAACACTGTTTCTAGCACAAACTTAAGGTTCTGTTGTGAAAAACTGTAGCATAATTATATCATAGGTTAGGTAAAATATATCAAAAAACACAAGGCAATTTACAGTATTAGTAGATAGATAGATAGATAGATAGATAGATAGATAGATAGATAGATAGATAGATAGATAGATACTTTATTAATCCCCAAGGGGAAATTCACATACTCTAGCAGCAGCATACTGATAAAAACAATATTAATTAAAGAGTGATAAAAATGCAATGCAAGTTAAAAAGTGCAAGGTGGAGAGTGCGAGACAGGTATAACAGTCAATAACATTGTATAATGTTACCGTTTACCACCCCCTGGTAGAATTGAAGAGTTGCATAGTGTGGGGGGGGAACGATCTCCTCAGTCTGTCAGTGGAGCGGGACAGTGACAGCAGTCTATCACTGAAGCTGCTCCTCTGTCTGGAGATGATACTGTTCAGTGGATGCAGTGGATTCTCCATGATTGACAGGAGCCTGCTCAGCGCCCATCACTCTGCCACAGATGTCAAACTGTCCAGCTCCGTGCCTACAATAGAGCCTGCCTTCGTTACCAGTTTGTCCAGGCGTGATGTGTACCTCTTCTTTATGCTGCTTCCCCAGCACACCACCGCGTAGAAGAGGGCGCTCGCCACAACCATCTGATAGAACATCTGCAGCATCTTATTGCAGGTGTTGAAAGACGCCAGCCATCTATGGAAGTATAGTCGGCTCTGTCCTCTCTTGCATAGAGCATCAGTATTGGCAGTCCAGTCCAATTTATCATCCAGCTGGGAGTGGGATCAGTGTAGGATGTAGATGATGGCATCCTCCACTCCCACCTTCTCCTGGTATGCGAACTGCAGAGGGTCGAGGGTGTGGCGGACCTGTGGCCTCAGGTGGTGAAGCAGCAGCCACTCCATGGTCTTCATCACATGTGACGTCAGGGTGACAGGCCTGACGTCATTCAGCTCACTAGGATGTAATACATTTGGGACTGGGGCGATGCAAGATGTTTTCCAAAGCCTCGGGACTCTCCCCTGTTCCAGGCTCAGGTTGAAGATGTGCTGTAGAGGACTCCCCAGCTCCAACGCACAGGCATTCAACAGTTGTGGCGATACTCTAGCTGGACCCACTGCTTTGCTGGCACGAAGTCTCCTCAGCTCTCTGCTTACCTGGGCTGCTGTAATTGTGGGTGGGGGAAAACTCTCTCCTATGCTGGTATCAGCAGAAGGATGGGTGGAGGATGCAGTACTCTGAGGTGAGAGTGAGAGTGGATTAGGGTGGTCAAACCTGCTAAAAAAGTTGTTCATCTGGTTTGCTCTCTCCACGTCTCTCTCGATGGAGGCACCCCGCTTTGAGCTGCAGCCAGTGATGATCTTCATCCCATCCCACACTTCCTTCATGCTGTTATTCTGCAACTTTTGCTGCAGTTTTCTCCTGTACTGCTCCTTCGCCGCCCTGAGCTGGACTCGGAGTTCCATCTGGACGCGTTTGAGCTCATGCTGATCATCGCCTTTAAAAGCCCTTTTCTTCTGGTTTAAAAGGCCCTTGATGTCACTTGTAATCCATGGCTTGTTGTTAGCATAGCAGCGTACTATTCTTACTGGAACTACAATGTCCATACAGAAGTTGATGTAGTCAGTAGTGCAGTCAACAATCTCCTCAATGTTCTCACTATGTGACCCCTGCAGGATATCCCAGTCCGTAGTTCCAAAGCAGTCTCTCAGAGCCTGCTCTGCCTCAGGGGACCACTTCCTGAATGAGCGTGTGGTTATAGGTAGCTCCCTCACTCTTGGTTTGTAGTGAGGCTGAAGCAGAACCAGGTTATGATCTGCTTTCCCAAGTGCAGGCAGCGGGGTGGCGCTGTATGCGTCCTTAACGTTTGCATAAAGTAGGTCAATAGTCCTATTTCCCGGGGTGTTACAATCCACATACTGGGAGAAGGCAGGCAATGTTTTGTTCAGCATTGCATGGTTAAAATCTCCAGAGATTAGCACAAGCGCCTCGGGGTGCTGTGTTTGTAGTTTAGCAACATTGGAGTGGATGATGTCACCTGTTATCTCCACGTCTGCGCAAGCAGGGATGTGAACAATAACAACAATGACTTGTCCAAACTCTCTGGGCAAGTAATAGGGACGCAGACTTACGGCCAACAGTTTGATATCCCTGCAGCAAGTGGAGATTTTGACGTTTATATGTCCAGGGTTGCACCACCTTGTGTTCACATAGAGAGTGAGTCCTTTCTGCTTCCCGCAGGTATTTGCGTCTCTGTCTGCTCTAATTGTGCTAAACCTGGGTAACTCCACGTTAGCATCTGGGATGCTAGTTGCTAGCCACGTTTCACAAAAACACAACAAATTGCATTCTCTGTATGTCCTGACATTTTTCATCAGCGCACCCAGTTCAGCGATCTTATTTGGTAGTGAGTTCACATTTCCCATGATCACAGAAGGCACCGAAGGCTTGTATCACCACTTCCTCACTAGCCGCTTAGCCTTTACCTTAGCGCCGGCTCTGCTGCAACGATACGGCCTTCTTACCTCGTCAGGTAAATAGGGAACCACACCGGCACGGGCCTTTGTTCTCAGCGCTAGAAGTTGACTACATGAATAGACGAGTAGTAGGCCAACTGACATGTGGAGCAGCAGCACTATCCACTCTACTTCTCCAAATGCACACTTAAAATTGATATTGAAGCATAATAAAAGTGGAAAATATTCCAAGTTGTGTGAATAATTTATAAAAACCACTGCATCATATTATCACAACAGCAGCCTTCCCATCATACCTGAAGATATTCATATAGGATGACCTATTAATGTCTCATCATCCCAGACTGCTTTTCCTGGTGGGTGTTGTGGTGGCAGCAAGCCAAGCAGGTCAACCCAGATTTCCCTGTCCACAGGAACAGATTCCAGATCTTCCTGAGGTAATTCCCAGGCGTGTCCAAGCCAGTCAAGAGAAATAATCCTTCCAGCAGTTCATGATTCTGCTCAAAGGTCTTCACCCAGTGGGATGTGCGGGATGGAGTAGCTTCAGGAGAGCTGGCCAAGGGTCATTCTTACAACATGCCCAAACCACCTCAGCTGGCTCCTCTGGATCCAGAGGAGAAGTGACTCTAATGTGAGGCTCTCCTGATTTGCTGTGCTTGTCACCCTATCTTGGAATTCAAGCCCAGTAGCCCTGTAAAGAAAACTTAATTCCTTGAGCTTGTAAAATCTAATTCTTTCAGTCATTACCCACAGCTCATGACCATAGGTGAGGACAGAGGTGTAGACTGACTGATAAACTGAGTGTTTTGTCTTCAGCTCCTGCTTCACTACCATAGACCAGCACAGTGCCCAAAGAACAGTTGCTGCCACTCCAGTCAACTTCCCAATCTCACATTTTCTTCTTACATCACTTGTGAACAAGATCCCAAAATACTTGAATTCCTCCATTAAGGGCAGTTATCTCCCCTTCACTTGGAGAGAATAGTCCACTGTTTTCTGAAGGAAAACTATGGCCTGAAACTTGAAGGTGCCGATCCTCTTCCTTTCTGTTTTACATTTGGTAGTAAAGCAAGTATGTGCCAAAGGTCACAGTCAGAAGAGGCGAAGAGGATTACATCATCTGAATAAAGCAAAAATGTTACCCCTAACTTCTTCAAATGGACACCCTCACATCCTCAGCTGTGCCTTGATATCCTGTCCATGAAAACCACAAATGGGAGCAGTGACAAGACAGCCTTTTTGCAGTCCAACACCCAGAGTGCATGAATTTAATACCAAGTATTAAGACACAGTTCTTACTGTGTTCATATGGGGAGTGAATAGCATGCAAGAGCTGTCCTGTTACCCCATTCTTGAGAAACTTTCCATAGCACATTCCAAGGGACATGCTCATATGCTTTTCCCAAATCTTCAAAACTTCAGGAACTGCACCAAGGAGAAGAGCTGGTCCACTATTCCATGGACAGGACAGAATCCACACTGTTCCTCCTTTATTTTAGGTTCAACCATTGAATGGAGTCTCATTTTCTCTCCACAGTAGACCTTTCCTGGAAGGCTAAAGGGTGTGATCCCTCAGTATTTGGAACATACCCAGTGGTAACTGTTATAAATATGGTGACCACCACACCAGTCTGCCAGTCCAAGGGTACTTTACCCACCTCCCATGCGACACGAAATAGACGTATTACCACATCTATTCCAACAATTTCCACTACTTTCTTCATTTCCAGCCATATTTCACACGTGTGGCAGGCTTACCACCTTGGAGTCTTCAGACCACAATAGTTACGTACTTTGGCAACAGTGACGGCATTGCCCCTGCTGGACAAGACTGAACACTGTTACCTGATAGGAGGACATCTCAACTGGTTTCAGGAGTTCCTCGAAGTGTTCCTTCCACCACTTTTCTTCTGAAGTGATCAGCACCTCTCCATTTTTTATCTCCAACCACTTTTGCAGCAGTCCTCTTAGCTTGTCAATACCTCTCAATCCAGTCAGGCAATTCCACAGGAAGCATTTCCCTGAAGGCCACCTTCTTCAGTCTGACAGCTTCCCTCACCTCTGGAGTCCACCATCGAGTCTTAAGGTTGCCGCCATGAGATGCCCTGACTGCCTCAAGACTCTATCTTTTAGAAGCCGTTTTCTCAATTAAAGTCGTGCGCATGGTCCGTTCAGACTCAATGTCCCAGACCTTGCTCTGCACATGGATGAAGTTGTCTCAGAGGCAGGAGTTGAACTCATCATGAATGGAAGCCTCATCTAGACAACAACAAGAAGCACGTTTCCAAGCACATCTTAACTGTTTGTCTAGGCTTCACTGGTCTATCTGGACTACACCCCTTGCTTTGAATCCAACAGAGTACCAAGTGGGGATCATTTGAAAGCTCTGCCCCTCTCGTCACCTGATTGTCTAATGCATATGGCTTCAGGTTAGATGACACAAGATGAGCCTCCTTTTGTGTAACATGGTGTTTGTGATGGGCGATCCATGACTAGTGCAGAAATCCAATAACAACTCACTGCTCAAGTTCAAATTTGGCAGGCTATTCCTTCAAATCACATCTCTCCAGGTATCTCCATCATTCCCAAGATGAGTAATTGTAGTCACTCAATAAGACAACCGAGTCAGTAAGCAGCACCCTTTTAAGCACCTTACCCACTCTGTCTAAGAAGGCTGAAAACTCTGAACAGCTATTTGGTGCATATGTACAAAGAACCATCTGAGTCTTCCACTTAGAGGCTCATAACAGCATTGAGGCCACTCTCTTGTCCACTGGAGAAAATTCCAATTGTGCATCCCTCAGCCAGGGGCTTGTGAGTATCCTCACAACAGCCTTTCACACAATGGAATTCCAGAGTAGGGGAGAGACCACCTCCAATCATGAAGTTTAGTCCCAGTGCTGATGCTATGTGTCAAGATGACACCAAGTACAATACATCTAGCTAGTACTTTTGCCCCTCCCACATCAGCTCAGGTTCATTTCCCACCAGAGAGAAAATATTCCAAAATAGCCAACCCGCGGCATATGCCGCATATTCACGCCACTCTTTTAATGAGTTTTAAGCACAGGGAAAAAAATGAACATTTGAAAAATCCATCATATATATAAAATGCCTATGCATACATACATACGTACATACATTTTGTTGCTAGGTGATGATAACAATTTGTTTAAACGTGGGACTGTTTTGCGTTGCCAGGTGATTAATATTTGTTTAGAAAATAATGTTAACATTGTTGAGAACGTTTGGTTAATTTTGGTTAACATTGGACTACGGAATCGTATCATATTCTAATGGCCCTCCGAAATACCTGTACACATGTCAAGAGTTTAGTGCCACACATTCCAGGTAAAGTACACCATTTCCTCACAATAGTGAACAAGTTATCCTAAACCTTAGACGATTATGCCTCGCAAAAGACCGCTAGATGAAGCGGTCTTTTCCGAACAGAAACGTCACCGAAACGAAAAAGACCGCACTCGACGACCAAATGCAACACAGGAGGAAGCATCCCGTCGGCGCGAAAGACGAAATGAACAAGACCGCAATCATAGAGCAACACTCACGCAATTACCTACACCTCAGCATCTTCATGCAGCCACCGGAACATATGCTATTGAGGACAACATTGACCAACATTTTTGTTGAAATTTTCAATTACGGTGCACATTCTGTGGTGTGAAACATTTCCCTGCTGAACAACCAGCAGATAAACTGTTTAACATAAGTTGCCACAAAGGAAAAGTGAGTTTACCTCCGATATGGGTATCTGCTTTACTGAAGAGCTTCATGACGGCACAACACGAACACTCAAAAAACTTCATGGACAACATAAGGTCATTTAACAGCGCATTACCCTTTGCTTCAATGGGTGCTAAAATTGCTCCTCCTCCCGGATACGAGCCCTACTGCTTTCGTATTCATGGACAGATTTATCACAGATCTGGGGCAACTACATCCTGAAAATGATGATCTTCGTCGATTTGCTCAACTTTATATCCTTGATCTTGATGAGGCGTCTGCACAAAGAATGCAAATCAAAGAGAACTCTAATGCAACCCCAACCTCATGACCCTGCTGAGTTCATTCATGAGCGACAATAATCCTTTTGCTGAAGCATGTAAAATGCTTTATGAGGTGGAGCAGCAATGTCTCGCGGATGCAGCATCACAGAATCTGCAAGCACCAATAGTGTCATTGGCGATCATTCATGATAGAAACCAGGACCATATAATATAATAAAAGACCATAAAATATACATTCGCCTGATTTAGCAGGCTTTTCAACTAGTAATTTAATAAACCACCAAGAAAAGTAACATTGCAACAATGCACGCTATGAACCAACATACAATTGTCCGTGACTGAAAACTGGAGGACCAACGTCGCACCTCCACCTCCCAGAGCGAGGGACGGGGCTGGACGGCGCTCGGGCATGGAGGGCGGAACGGGGGGAGAGTGGAAGGACGCCCATTCCGCCCCCTCGCCATTCATTGTTCTTTGCGGTTCCGGCTGCTTTTCTATATATAATCCACCAAGTCACCCGATCATGGTAGTAGCGAGGGGGGGGTGTGTGTACAAAGGGCAGGGACGTAATCAGTGCGAGCGTATGACCTGCACTTACTGGGAATTCCTCGTTCGTGGGGAACAATTGCAAGCCCCGGTCCCCATCACAAATGGGGTTTAACGGCTTACCCACGCCTCTCGGCGCCGGGTAGACACACGTTGATCCATTCAGTGTAGCGCGCGTGCAGCCCCGGACATCCAAGGGCATCACAGACCTGCTAATGCTCAATCTCACGTGGCTGAAAGCCACTTGTCCCTCTAAGAAGTTGGACGCCGACCGCTCGGGGGTCGCGTAACTATTTAGCAGTAGGGAGTCTCATTCGTTTTCGGAATTAACCAGACAAATCGCTCCACCAACTAAGAACGGCCATGCACAGAATCGAGAAAGAGCTATCACTCTGTCAATCCTCTCCGTGTCCGGGCCGGGTGGGGTTTCCCGTGTTGAGTCAAATTAAGCAAAATTTGTGTGTGGTGAGTTGTTGCGTCCGGGCACATGAGCAGGCACTGTGAATGCCTTGAGAGCGTGGGTGGACGCGTGCCGGGGAATAATAAGTATCTATATATCTTCTTAGATATAGAAAGCATCTGATGCGGTGTTTGGTGAATTGTTGCAGTTTGTGAGTTAGCGGTTGTGATGGTTTAACACTCCAGTACATTGTGGTGAAAGCTGGTAACAGTCAGGCGGGCGGCCGGCCAGCGGGCAGTCATTCTCGTCCCATGCTCTTAGAGTTGGCGGACAGGTCTCTGTGAGTTGTCGTCATATCCTATGGTGTTAGAATTGGTGGGCGGGGCTTTGCGAGTTGACGGACGTGGCTATTTCTTGTGTATCCCATGGTTGTCTTCCAGAGGGGACTGGGCGGTCTCGTGGCCTGGAACCCCTACAGATTTGATTTTTTTCTCCAGCCTTCTGGAGTTTTTTTTGTGTTTTTTCTGTCCACCCTGGCCATCGGACCTTACTCCTTTCTATGTTAACTAATGTTGTCTTATTTTAATTTCTTATTTTGTCTTTTATTTTTCTTCTCTTCATTATGTAAAGCACTTTGAGCTACTTTTTGTATGAAAATGTGCTATATAAATAAATGTTGTTGTTGTTGTAGTAGTGTGACTGCGTAGAGAGATAGGGTGGCGGTGCTTGGTGAGTTGTTGCAGTTTGTGAGTTAAAAGCTGCGATGGTTTTACACTCCAGTACATTCCGGTGAATGCATTGCGGTGAATGCTGGTAACAGTCAGGCGGGCGGGCGTGCAGGCGTTCTCGTCTCATTAGTTGGTGGGCAGGTCTCTGTGAGTTGGCGGCCGTGGCTATGCCGTGTGTATCCCATGGTTGTCTTGCTTGTTCTGTCGGCTTAGTGAATTATATATATATATAGATTCCCAAAGCCAGTCTTCATTGTAAGGGTCTAGTCTGTCTAAGCCTTCCACTAAATTGGTATTGTACCTGACCTTCACCCTTTGTAATGCAGGTAATGAACCAACACGATGGCTTTGCATCGCTGTTTTGGGCTGAGTGTGACTGGGTTATATGGGTTGCCTGATCACCAGACACTCACTGGCAAACACCACCCCCAGGCCTGGCTGCAGGAGTGAGTCCAGAGTCGGTCAGTTCATTAGGCAACATAGGCAGTGTCATCTGAGGGGCACTGTTTATGACATCAAAGGACAGCATTCATGAAACTGAAATGGTGCATTGTCCGTATGCTCCCCATCAACACCATGCTATGGACACAGAGGGGTGCTGTTTTGGTAACTTAGTAGGCACGCACTCTGGAGTTCAATGACAACCCCCACCACCTAGAACTCCATATGAGCTTTGACATGCACTGGGTGTGTCCCAATATCCCTATCCCAGGCAGGGTGTACTGTTTTCTAACCTGTACTATCATGAGAATTGTCAACTATTCTTTGTCTGACCTTTTGGGCCAAACTTGTTTGCTAAGGAAGACCATCTCAGGAGTACAAGGCTCTGAGCAAGTGTAAGATACAGAAGCCCCAACACCAGGGCAAGATGACAGTCCAGGGTGAAGACCTGTTAATGTTTACAATAAAATTACAACTATTCAGAAGGCATCATCACTTTATTTATTTTGTTTATGTGCACCCTTGGACACTTACAGGTAGCTGGCGTGCAGTGATAGCCTGTTTTGCATTACACAGTGAAGGGTTCCAGTTGTAAACACAAGACACTGCTATGCTTTGGATAATTCAATAAAAATATATTAATATAGCATTTTAATTTTAGCATTACCAGCTAAGCAGTGCCTCTTTTTTATCATGCTGTGTCTTCATTTTACATGTTAACTTAATGTTTATTTCCTTGTTTAAAAAGAAAAAGCACAGATGTCTTTCCTAGCAGGAAATGCTGCCTGTTTCTCCAGCATCCATTAAGGTGCCAAGCACTTGTGACGATCTGAGGCTGCTCCACTAAGGTGATCTTTCTGTTCAGCTGTGCCATTGTGAAACTGTTTTAAACACTTCTAGAAATGATTGTGAACAAAAAAAAAAAAAAATAAAGGTACAGATAGGGGGGCAATGGTGAGAATGATGGATATTTGGGCAAGAATAACAATTTGACATTTAAATAGGTGAATATTTGCCATCATATTATTGGATGTGTTGTTGCTATACAATGAAAAATATCATATTGTGGATTTTGTGCACCATATCTCCTCTCTGATCAGATATATATGCTGTTGTTCATTGGTAATGGATATGTAAAACTGTCATCCTAATTAAATCGCACAGAGCACAGCCTCGGGGTGTAACTGCGAGCAATCAAGCAAAGCCTTGTGTAGCTGTCATTCCGCATATCCACCACAGCTCTTTGGGTGGAATATCCAACATGGCACAAGTGCTTTGAGATACCGCAATACTGTATTAATATTTCAATGCATTTAATTTGTTTTAGGCCATTTAATTTGTTTTAGGGTTAGGGAGGGCCAATCATGGCTGCCAGGGGTGCAAATCAGGAATCAGCCATGAGCAGGGCACCAGTCCATCTGAGGACCCATATAGGCTCAATTTAGAGTCTCCAGCTAACTTAAGCTGCACGTTTTTGGGAATGTGAGGGGACCTGGTGCAAAAAACAAACCCCCACACACACATGGGAAGAAACAAGTACGTTTTAAATGGACACGGCTGGGGTGCAGGAATCGAACACAGAATGCTGGATCCTTGAGGCTGTAGTGCTAACCACGGTGTCACCCAGCAATGAAACTGAGAGGCTGAAACTGGAGCCATAAGCGTGAATGTTTGGACTGCATTCACGTCAAGTGCATGACACAGGATCGTTGAAAGTAATGTCAGATTGGCACAGGATTCACACAAGAAATAGCCAGCACATTTCATGAGTCCTTCTAAAAACTTACAGAATAAACTAGAGCCCACCACCAGCAGAGAAGCTGCATTTTATATACCTCATTCGTTATTATTTATTTTAAACTATTTTTCAACTCTGCAGATTTTTTCCTTATCTAATACCTTCTTCATCGTTTAGTATTCCCAACTGCAAAGTGAATTTCCCTCCATTGCCTTTTGATTTTAATAAGAAGACATGCCCCGTTTTCCCTTTTCGATTACACTCTTCTATTTCTTCACAGTTATGGTTCATTAATTTTTTTTAATATCGGGACACATCAGCAGCAACTGCAGTCTAATCTTGTGTAGACGGTCTCTTTGGAGGCTGACAAAAAACTGATTATTGTCTTTTGGGGCTTTCCAAGCTATTACTGAAGTAGGTTACCATTTGTTGGTTAAACTGGAGGGATTTTTGTTGTTGTTGCCCAGCAAGGCTTTGGGCTTAAAATCTAACAGAGACCCGACACGGATCCATACCAGGGATTTTAAAGATCACCGCCTTGGAGTCGATCTTAGCTGTTGACAGCCTCATGAATTGGCTGCTTTGGACATGCTGTCTTCTGGGACAGTCTTTACAATTGTCAGGGGTGCTTTTTTACCATTATGACAGGTTTATTATTATAATTTAGAAGATACCCTTATCCAGGGTGGCTTACAATTTTAGTTTACACTACAACTGTTTGCAGCTATTTGTTTTACAGTCTGAGCGCAATTGGGATGACTTGCTCAGGTCCACACTTAGAGACTGAATCAGTGATAATCAGCCACCATGGCATACTGCCTACCTAGCCCCAGGTCTTATCAATGATGTGTTCATTTTAAGACTGTTTCATTCAGAGAGTCAATGCTAATAATGAACTTGTGGCCATCATTTATCTCTAAATCCATCTGTTTGTTTTTCTGGTCATTTGTGATACATCTAGTGGAAGAGAAAGCTGTTGAGTTGCCTTCAGTGAATGTGGTTGTCATCAGTTTGTTAGTCCTTAATGTCACACCTTGTGACGGTGAAGACCCTAACTCTAACCCTAACCCTGCAAGCAATCAGTGCTCCGACCGAGGCCGACTCATTTCCTAGGAGAAAATGGATGGGCTAAAAGGTGATGTGGACAAAGACTGAGGAAGAAGACACGGCAGGCCGTCAGACAGGGGCACAGGCTTTGTTCAGTTGTTAATTTAGTCCTGCTGTTCTAGCACCCCAAAGTCTCTTCCTGCATTTTGTTCATCCAAGAGTGCAAATGTGTGTTGCTGTTGTCCGACCAATAAGAGCTTGCCAAGTCTCTGAACTGGGCATCATCTTGTGAACAAGTTAATTGGGGGTCTGGAGAGTTCTAAATGCCCGAGTTGTGTATTCAGGGTGCACATCATGGCTGGCAGAGCTGCCTCACAGATCCAGAGTCAGGGTTCAAATTCCAATATGTTTGCTATAATAATTATTATTATTACTACTAATAATAATAATAACACAAGGAAACCTGGGTTCGCTTCCCAGGTCCTCCCTGCGTGGAGTTTGCATGTTCTCCCCGTGTCTGTGTGGGCTTCCTCCAGGTGTTCCGGTTTCCTCCCATAGTCCAAAGACATGCAGGTTAGGTGCATTGGCGATTCTAAATTGTCCCTAGTGTATGCTTGGTGTGTGGGTGGGAGTGTGTGGGTGTGTGCATGCCCTGCGATGGGCTGGCACCCTACCCAGGGTTTGTTTCCTGCCTTGCGCCCTGTGTTGGATGGGATTGGCTCCAGCAGACCCCCGTGACCTTGTAGTTAGGATATAGCGGGTTGGATAATGGATGGATGGATAATAACACATTTTATTTATATAGCACCTTTCTCATGCTGTATAAGGAGATTTCATGCTCTCCTTGTTTGCATTGTTTTTTTCCTCAAAGGAGTCGTCTTTCCTCCAAGACATATGCAAATCAGTTTGATTAGTGACTTGAAAATGTAACCATATAAGTGTGTATGTGTGTGTGGCGTATGAGTGATTTGATTTTTTATGTTAGTTTTTGTCTCTAGGCATATTGATTTTGTATTCCCATTTGTTACTGCCTTTTACTGTTCTTTAATAAACATCATTGTCAGCAACACATTGCTATTTAATTTCTAACACACTTGTTTTGTTCTGATGCATTATTTTTTTTATTTTTTTGTCCTTTTAATTTTTTTTTCTGGGTTTTTCAATGGGCCCTGACATTTTGTGGCCATGGATGCGGAATGTTGCTTGGCAACGTGGTGTGTACCTACAGCGACACACTTGTACTATAAAAGAAGGTAGCGCACACAGAAAAACGTCTGAACTTTGATTAACAAAGGGGAGACCATGCCAGAAACTAGCACTTAAACAACAGCCAAAAGAAGAGCATTATAGAGGAAGAAAATCTGGTTTGGCATATTCCGTTTTGTAGCTATGATTCTGGTGCAGTGTTTGTAACATGAAGGAAGATCTACAATGACTCTCTGGTACAGAATCTGCTAATGTTCCCAGACTATTACAATTTTTGCAACTAGCAAAGTGTTCTCTTTGACGTCCTGCATGTTCCACTGAACACAATACTGAGGTAGCAGGACTGTCAGGCTCTGGAGAGAGTGGTGTGATCAGCTGAACACATCACTGGGTGTGCATTCTGAAACTTCAGGACATCTTTACCAAGCAATGTTGGACCAGGGTAAGTGATCAGCGATACCAGCCATCCCAACAACGACCACTTCTATGTGCTGTGGTCAGGAAAATGGTCCTGCTGCTTGAAGACCACTAAAGAGAAACTGAGGAGGGGCTTCTGTCCACAGTCCATCCGCATCGTTAGTGAAGAAAGAAATACAGTAATCCCTCGCTGTATCGCACTTCGACTTTCGCGGCTTCACTCTATCGCGGATTTTATATGTAAGCATATTCAAATATATATCGCAGATTTTTTGCTGGTTCGCGGATTTCTGCGGACAATGGGTCTTTTAATTTCTGGTACATGCTTCTTCAGTTGGTTTGCCCAGTTGATTTCATACAAGGGATGCTATTGGCAGATGGCTGAGATGCTACCCAACCAGAGCGTGTATTACGTATTAAATAAAACTCCTCAAATATATTGTGAGCACGGGGGCTGTTTGCACCCCTAGAGGATACGGCCGCTCCTCAAAAAACGCTGAAAGATTACCTTCACATTGCTTCCTTCCTTGCTGGGCTTACGTGTGGCTGCTTTGTCAAGCGATATGCTTCCCGCACTGTGCTTTGCATACTTAAAAGATCAAGCAGCACATATTGATTTCTAATTGTTTGCTTTTCTCTCTCTCTCTCTCTCTCGCTCTGACATTCTCTGCTCCTGACGGAGGGGGTGTGAGCAGGGGGGCTGTTTGCACCCCTAGAGGATACGGACGCTCGTCTAAAAAATGCTGAAAGATTATCTTCACATTGCTCTTCCGTGCAGCTGCTTTGTCCGGCGGTGCTTCACATACTTAAAAGCCAAACCGCCCTATTGATTTTTGTTTGCTTTTTTCTCTCTCTCTCTGACATTCTCTGCTCCTGACGGAGGGGATGTGAGCAGAGGGGCTGTTCACACACTGGCCTAGAGGATACGGACGCTCCTCTAAAAAATGCTGAAAGACTACCTTTACATTGTACCGGCGGTGCTTCACATACTTAAAAGCCAAACCGCCCTATTGATTTTTGTTTGCTTTTTTCTCTCTCTCTCTGACATTCTCTGCTCCTGACGCGCACTCCTTTGAAGATATGTTTGCATTCTTTTAATTGTGAGACGAAACTGTCATCTCTGTGTTGTCATGGAGCACAGTTTAAACTTTTGAAAAAGAGACAAATGTTTGTTTGCAGTGTTTGAATAACGTTCCTGTCTCTCTACAACCTCCTGTAAAAATAACCATATAAACATATGGTTTCTACTTCGCGGATTTTCACCTTTCGAGGAGGGATTACTGTACATAATGCCCTATTGGTGATTCCCTCAATATTGACTAGTAGTTGTTATTATTCATTTATTAATTGTTTTGTCACATTTTGTAATTCTGTTGTAATGCATACAATTGTAATCATTTAACATAATGATTTCTATAGACTGCGGTGGGTTGGCACCCTGCCCGGGATTGGTTCCTGCCTTGTGCCCTGTGTTGGCTGGGATTGGCTCCAGCAGACCCCCGTGACCCTGTGTTCAGATTCAGCGGGTTGGAAAATGGATGGATGGATTTCTATCGATATTGATAAAGTCATGTGTTATTGCCTATTGTCGTTTTTTATATTCTTTAATGCATAGCCTTGGAGTTTATCAGATGAACATTTCTCTACATATTGTACTGTTTGTATAATGGTATGTGACAAATAAATAAGTGTGTGAGGATAACCTGCAGACAGATTGTTTTGGGGGAAATCTGAATTATGCCCAGTGCTGATGAGATGGGCCTTAGCTTCCTGCAGCCCTCCAAATGCATTAAGAAGATTTGGAATAAAGGTGAGCAAATACATTATTAGGAAAACTGCAGCACTGATTTAGGGATATTCTTGGTCATGTTTAGAAAGGAGGCCTTGTGCTTTGGAAACTACAACCAAGC
This sequence comes from Erpetoichthys calabaricus, assembly GCF_900747795.2. NCBI lineage: Eukaryota > Metazoa > Chordata > Cladistia > Polypteriformes > Polypteridae > Erpetoichthys > Erpetoichthys calabaricus. Next base: position 247,671,581 of record NC_041394.2, read on the forward strand.
AGAGAATTTTGTATCTATTACCTCATGTGAAATTGTAAATATATCCCATTTTAACTGTTTAGTCTAATTTGGACTCAAATCCATGTAATCAATTTTACTGCATATTGCAGTGTGTTAATCACTGGCTGTTCAAACTGTTCTACTTTTAGCCTTCAGTTAGTCCTAAATGCTACTTCAAGAGAGTGGTGGCTCTGAGGCTAGAGATCTGCACTGGCAATCCGAAGGTTGCCGGTTTGAATCCCGTAAATGCCAATAGGGACTCTGCTCTGTTGGGCCCTTAAGCAAGGCCCTTAACCTGCAATTGCTGAGCGCTTTGAGTAATGAGAAAAGCGCTATATAAATGCAAAAAATTATTTTAAAAAATTATTATTATTATTAAATATAAAGTAGAACCACATACCTCCAGTTCTTAGGTCTTTACACTAGCTTTCAGTTAAGCTTAGAGCTGATTTCAAAGTCCTTCTTATTACATACTAGCTGTCCCCCCGTGGCTCCGTCAGTGAAACAAAACAGGAGGGCCCTGCCTGGCTCACTACTCCTGACGTCATGCATCCCCTGCCCCTTGGCCCGCAGCCTCTGTCTCGGATTAGCGCAAAATCAACCATAATTTTTAAGCAAATTCTAGAAAAAGACCCAATATAAATCTGTTAAGTAGTTCTCTTGTGAAAAGCGGACAGACATACAGACAGACGTTGGATTATTTATATATATTATATATATATATATATATATATATATATATGGGTGGCACGGTGGTGCAGTGAGTAGTGCTGCTGCCTTGCAGTTGGGAGACCTGAGGACCTGGGTTTACTTTCCGGGCCCTCCCTGCGTGGAGTTTGCATGTTCTCCCTGTGTCTGCGTGGGTTACCTCCGGGTGCTCCGGTTTCCTCCCACAGTCCAAAGACATGCTAGTTAGGTGGATTGGCGATTCTAAATTGGCCCTAGTGTGTGCTTGGTGTGTGGGTGTGTTTGTGTGTGTCCTGCGGTGGGTTGGCGCCCTGCCTGAGATTTGTTCCTGCCTTGTGCCCTGTGTTGGCTGGGATTGGCTCCAACAGACCCCTGTGACCCTGTGTTCGGATTCAGCGGGTTGGAAAATGGATGGATGGATGGATGGATATATATATATATATATATATATATATATATATATATATATATATATATATAATAGAGAGAGAGAGAGAGAAAGCCTTAAGATGGTCAAGATCATTTTTGACCCATCTAAACTGTCTGTCTAGCTGAGCTGGTTCAGTAATTGTAACTGAGTCCTGTAATTTGTGTTTTGATTTTTTTTTTTTGTTAGTCTAGGTGTTTTATTGTTCAGTATGTTTTCTCATGAGCTTATGGGAAAGAGATAACACTTTGCAACTTGGATGGCACGTGGCTTAGAAAATGTTAGGAACTTCTATCCTGTGCACCTAAGTTGAATTCACTGTTGTGCACATGAATAATGAAGTAAGAGCAGCTGCTCCACTAAGAACATTTTACTTTGAGTCTGCTTTAGTTGTTTTTTCTTGTCTGGTTTCCCCCCTTTTTACATTTATTTGCAGCCAAGTGACAGACACCTGGGTGCAACTAAATAAACAAGACTTTTCCCTTGCAAGCACCCATTTACACTCTGGTTAGATTTTGGAGAATGATGTGAGAAGAAGCTGTGCCTTGAGGACTTGAATGGATACAGAGATACCTACGTATGTAAACATAGCAGGTATTAATTAAAATGGGGAAAACACACACACACACAAAGGAGTGGAATTTGTTAGGAATGAAATGCAAAATACTTATAGGGCGTACATGATTGTCACACGTGGGCTTCACACAAATACAGGGTAAGGAGGCTGCTGAGCTCTGCAAATGTCTTAACTTTTCATCACTTCTATCAAAGATGGGCTGCAATTCACCATTATTTATAGCCTATTAGCACTGACAGGGGGTCAGAGGTGATGCCAGAACTAGTACTCTGTCCTGGGGCTAAACATACTACACTCTAAAGTCAAAGGGCACACAAGATACTAACACCATAGCATAATTGGCCATATATTCATTAACACAAAGGACAAAAAATAAGCATTTCCTGATTTATACAGGGACATGCACTCTGGTTCTAGTTTCCTTCGACTGAAACAAAACTTCAGATTTCCAGGTCTCAACTCTATTCTTCCAAATTGCCTCTACCTGGATTTATTTAGCTCTTCTCAAAACCTTCTACTCTGAATGGAACCACCATTCCTTTCACTCAACTTCACCACTCCAGGTGGCTGAGATTTCTGGGAAGGTCCCATTAGGCTGGCCTGAGATAATTATTTAATACATTTTTTTACAATTATTTAATACATATTTAATACATTTCAAAAACTGAATTATCTTCGTATATCTATTTGAGCATGGTCGGTTTCTATAGGAAGGTGGTGTTAGAGTGATTTCTAGCATATAAGTTGATAAATACTATATTTAGTATGTCGTAATATGTAAGCTAGACAAAGCAAATGTGATATCAGTGTTTCAGGAGGCATGTTTTACTTCATTGATGAGGACAGCGGTGCTTTGATGTTTACTTAACCAACCCCGCAACCCTGCCCAGACTTTAAGATAGAATCAGGATGAAAACTTTATAGTGAAAGGGGATGGCGCATCAGACCAGCTTGACAACAGTAAGCTATCTCTTGCAGGAAGGCCATAAACTCACCCAATAAAGCAACTGGTTGGTGAGTTGTACCTGAATTCTATTGGTCTAAAGCAGGGGCCCTCAATCACAGTCCTGGAGGGCCGCAGTGGCTGCAGGTTTTTGTTCTAACCCGGTTGCTTAATTAGAAAGCAATTGTTGCCAATAATTTAATTTCATGGCTTGTTAGTGCTTTGACTCTTCTATGTCAGGTAATTCTCATATCCGAGATATTCTTCCTCTTTCTAAGGATATCATTTAAATGATTTGAAGCCTAAAATGGAGGAGTAATTCTCAGTCCTTCACTTTTTTCGCTTCACTTTCCTTCCAAGTATTTAATTAAACGTAAAAGTGCATGATAAATACACGCAGGTATAAATGGTAACAAGCTAAATGGAGAACTGCTGGTCTCTTTTGTCACTTGCATGTTATTTCTAATTAGGGGCAATTATAAACCAAGAATACAACTGTTTAAGACTAAAATAAGCAATAAGGATTCAAAATCTTACAACAAGTGAGAGAACTAAAGTGAGGCAGAAGTGTTACTTGAGCAATAAGTGCTTCTTATTAAGCAACTGGGTTGGAGCAAAAACTTGCAGCCACTGCGGCCCTCCAGGACTGTGACTGAGGACCCCTGGTCTAAAGTATCACTGTTGATATTCTGTACCACAGCGCCCCATTGGTTTTTTCTTTGTGTGAAAAATGGCATAAAGTTGGTTACCTTGCCTTTACCTCTCTTTATCACCATCTGGCCATGAAGAGAAGACCATGATGAAGATAACTCTATCTCGGCAGCCATATTGAGACAAGCATGTGGCCATTCAAAGGTCATGTGGTAGCAAAGCAAGCTAGATTGAAGATAAGCCGAGGGCTGCCCATGGACACAAGATGCACTTCTCATTAGGCTGTAAGCATACAGTTTCCTAAAATTTACATAGTGTTCTGCTTCCTTATTATTTTTGAGCATTTTATCAATAATACATAATTAAATGTGTAACTTAACTCCTGCCTGTTTCTTTACTCTGTCTAATTGCCTGAGGTTACAGATATAGAAGGGAAGTGCTAAAGCACCTGATCAAAGAGTGGTTAAGTGTGTGGGTTTTTAGACATTTTATTAAGATCTGCACAATAAAGAGTTTAAAAGGAGAAAATAGAGTCAGCATAAGACCTTAAACGAATAAACAAAAGTGGTTAACATATTGGTGACCGAGAGTATAACTTAGATTTAAATAGTTCGCATTGAGTGAGATTATCATTGGAGTCTCTCAGGCATCAATCAGTGCTTGGAATCATCACTTTTTAACTTTATATTGATGACATTGATCCATGTAGGGAGCACTACTCACATTTAGTGAGTACACCTGTAAAATTTACAGATGACGCAATAATATGGGGAACAAATATGTTAGGGAAAGAAATTAAGAAAAACTTAGACAATCTTCAGTACTATGCAATCGCTTGTAAATGTTATTTAATCTACACAGATGAAAATCACTATATGCATGGAATTAAAATTTGATTATAAATACAAGACAATCAACACATAGGTTGTCGAGAAACATTGTGCTTAGCCTGTACAATGCCATAATACGACAGCATCAGAGGAGTTGTGTGCACTGCTGGTTATAATGCTACAAAAAGACAGAGCAGCACAACAAGCTGTGCATGGGAGAGCAACCAAGTGGATCCCAAGAGTGAAGGGCTTGTCCTACTATGAGAGGCTAAGGGAATCAAACCTTTCTGGTCTAGGGCTGGGAAGGCTTCGTGGGAACTAAAAGTCAACTCTTTAAAATTTAATATGCTTAAGGACACTGGTAGAAATTAAGGGAAGAGCATCATTTAAGACTAAAGCCAAGAGGCACTTCTTCATTTAAAGGGTCATGGGAATCCGCATCAAGTCATTTACTTCAATCAGAAATGTTGACAGTTTTTAAAAAGTATCTGAATGACATACTGGGACAACTTAGCTATTAACTAACCAACTAAGCTTGATGGACTGAAACAACTCCTATTGTTTTTCAAACATTATAAGTCTATAATCTAGGTAATAATTACCCTTGTGAAACATCTAAATAAATACTCTGACTATAGTACATCATGGGCGGCACGGTGGCGCAGTGGGTAGCGCTGCTGCCTCGCAGTTGGGAGACCTGGGGACCTGGGTTCGCTTCCCGGGTCCTCCCTGCGTGGAGTTTGCATGTTCTCCCCGTGTCTGCGTGGGTTTCCTCCGGGTGCTCCGGTTTCCTCCCACAGTCCAAAGACCTGCAGGTTAGGTGGATTGGCGATGCTAAATTGGCCCTAGTGTGTGCTTGGTGTGTGGGTGTGTTTGTGTGTGTCCTGCGGTGGGTTGGCACCCTGCCCGGGATTGGTTCCCTGCCTTGTGCCCTGTGTTGGCTGGGTTTGGCTCCAGCAGACCCCCGTGACCCTGTGTTCGGATTTAGCGGGTTGGAAAATGGATGGATAGTACATCATAGCAGTAAAATGACCCTTCATTCCATTATGAATGGATGAGATGTTGCACAGTGTGCTGTATTGTCACTCAATTTGATTCATAACTGGTTATCTTTTGTGAGGAGTTTGTTCTCTATGTGTTTATGTTTTTGCTCCAGGCCCAAGGACTTGCTGTCAGGTTGATTTGCAATTTGTGTGTGAATGAGAATTCACCACTAATTAGGTGTCACTGTAGCCAGAGCTGGTTTCTACCCTTGGTCAGGCAAGCATTTGCACAGCTGGATGTTCAGTATTGTGAATGGCCATTTAAATATTGTAGTGGACATCAAAATGTGAGCGTGGTGACAGCTACCTCCTTGCCCCAGCTGGAGGTCCACACTCAAATTCCTGCTGTTCATTGTCTGCGTAGTGTTAGCATTATGTCCCCATGTTATTGTGGCTTTTCTCAAAGCACTTTGGTTTCTGCTCACCAAAGATGCACAGCTTATGTTAGTTAGTGACAGTTAGCTATCTGATGTGAGCGAGTCCAAGGGTCTCAAGTATAAAACCTGCTTACACTCGGGAATCGTGGATCAGCCACTTCTTATGCAAAAGTTGTGATTTATAAAAACACAAACTTGGGGTGCAAAGTGGCTTCAAGTTATGGAAAGGTTCAACCATCCATAAGTCCTACACAGACTTTTTTTGGTGTTGGCATTTTAATCGACTCCAGGCAGCAGAACAAGGAATAGCACAGTTCAATGACACATCAGTCACATTCTCATATCCGTCCATCCATCCATGCACACATGCATTTTCTAAACGTATTTGTTCTAAACCTGTAACAGAATAGGGATTACATGATTTCTGATTGTCTCCATAATGTGGGTGCCAATTTTAGCACACAACTCCATGGGGATGTCTAATAACAAATTAGTCAAAATCATGAAAAAAGACACACATACCATCTATCTAACATTATTTAAATAACAGAAAACATGTTTTTAAGTTTCTTTGTCTGTGCACTTTCTTATTTTAGGAAATTATAAAATGTATGCATAGTATAAAATTCGGGAGTAACTTAGTTAACTGATTTGAAAGTTGGAGTGTTGTCTGTTATTTTTTGCTTCATCAAAGAGACAGATATCACTTTTTTGTTTTTTAAATGTTATGCAATGGCTGCTGTTTGTACAGGCAGGCATAAGCCACAGCCATGCATACAACCGTTTCAATCACTCATTTTAACTACTGAGGATCTGTTTGCCGACAGGAGTACCTATCGGGAATGTAAAAGAGGAAAATACAGAATACAAAAAAATTCAAGTTGAAATAATTCAAGGCGAAATCTTAAACAGTAAACCACCCTGTAATGGAAACCACACAGAGTATTTCTCTACCTATTTTAAGGATTGGTGACCTGCAATTGTGAGTTGCTTTGGGCAAGATGTTTTCTAGTATTCTTGATCCATCCATCCTCTAAACCTTCTTATCCAGCTGTAGTCTGTCCTAGCAAGCAATGAACGCAGGCAACAATAGGACAGACCACCAGCCCATCACAGGGTGAACACACATACACATCAGGGGACGACTTAGCATCGCCAATTCACCTAAGATGCATGTCTTTGGACTGTGGAAAGAAACCGAAGCCAACCCTTGGGGACTTTCTGGAAGCATCTGGGGTGCAGCCTACAAACACCTTGATATGAAACAGCAGTGCTACCGCTGCATCAAATTAACATAATGGCCAGATTAACATAAGTAGCTGGGAGACCCCAGCTGCAGAACAACCTCTCTGGTTCATCAAGTTGCACTTCACTTTGAGACTGACCATCTCCTTGGAACAGCATACAGAAGTGGGCAAAAGAAAGAGAGGGATGAAAACTCCTTTGCACACTGTCTAAAGAATTAAAAGCCATTAGTGAACAAATAACCTTTATTAGTGTTATGGTCGTTATGAGTAAGTATTGAGAGTAAGAGAGCTCTCCAGGTTTTTTGCTGATATGGCATTTCTACAAGTTCTCAGTGCTGTACTGTTGGAATTGAGTTATTCAACCTCATCTTTCATGTTATACCAATGCCCAGAAGTAAGTAACTCATGTAAGGAAAGACTACACATGCAAATGTGGATCATTCCTTTGCTGACGAATTCCAGATACTATGAAATGGAGGGTCACTCCTGCGCATCACTAAAACCTATTTAAAATAACAGTGACTGTGATCACATTAAGTCACTAAAATTTGAAAGTGTGGATTTGGAAAGCCATTTTCCAGTAGGTAGACTTTCACAGCTGTCATACAGGATGATAAGCTCTGCTTATCATGCTCACTATATCAGGTCCTGAATCCAAGAACATTCTTACTCTTCTTTTCTTAAGTGCCCATATTACACACTCCAATATCCCAGTCTCCCTGAAATACGCGTTCTCTCTGCTTTGTTTGCTCACTGTTTGACCATACCCTCACTGTTGCTTCCATGCCTGTATTTAAAAGTTATTAAAATGGGAAATATGAGGTGGACCAGCAAGAAAATGTAAAAGCCATTTTACCTGGGATGGTCAGTGGTCACTTATTTATAACACTTGATTTGGTTCGGTTGTGCAAATTTGATTAATGGAATTGATCTGGAGTTTGTCATGGAGGTTATGTTGAAATGTTGTGGTCTCTGTAAAGCACATTGTGATGAGGGTTGGGTTGTTTCTCTTTAATTACCTAAGCAATTTTCAACCTCAACTTGTCTAAATGATTTTATAAACATCCATCCATCCATCCATCCATCCATTTTCCAACCCGCTGAATCCGAACACAGGGTCACGGGGGTCTGCCGGAGACAAGCCCAGCCAACACAGGGCACAAGGCAGGAACCAATCCCGGGCAGGGTGCCAACCCACCGCAGGACACACACAAACACACCCACACACCAAGCACACACTAGGGCCAATTTAGAATCGCCAATCCACAAACCTGCATGTCTTTGGACTGTGGGAGGAAATCGGAGCGCCCGGAGGAAACCCAAGCAGACACGGGGAGAACATGCAAACTCCACACAGGGAGGACCCGGGAAGCGAACCCAGGTCCCCAGGTGTCCCAACTGCGAGGCAGCAGCGCTACCCACTGCGCCACCCATTTTATAAACATCTTTAGCAAAAACATATATCACATAATGCTAATGAAAATGGAGAAACTCCAATTCATCTTAAAGTGCAGAACTTGTGATGCCTAATTTTAAGACCCTTGCGGCTACTGGAAGCGTCCTGCCCTCTTAAGCCATTCTTTGGCAGTTGTGTGAGCTTTAACATTTAGGCCTTGGCTGCAGTTACAACTTCATACATTCATCTTTCATGTTTTTGTACCTTTTAATCTGTCCACAATCACATTACATGTCAGTAAAACAATTAGAAAAGGGACTTCAACATGAGAGCACAGCATGAGTCTTTTAACGTTTTTTTGAATGACCTCATTCTGTACCTGATTTCAGACGTACATTTCAGGAAATAACCAAACCACCTCAGAGGCAGGAGGAGGAGGAGGACTTTTAAATTATTCACCCTGTGGGTCTTGATGTTTCTTATAAATTACTGCCTTCCTGGACTCTTTTTATTTTAATTATTCCCTGTTGTCCACAGTGTTGATGCGGTGTAATCCTATCAAAATGATGTTCCACTATTATTATTAATTGCCTGATTTGCTATATATTTGTTTTGTGACACACTCGAATATTTTGTGCTTAATTACCATTTTCTCTCTATTATAAGTTTACGTAGTGCTTCATGAACCCTAATGAAGGGTTATCATTATCAGCCATACCACATGTGCTTCAGAACAGGTCATCCGCCTGAAGCTCAGCATGTTTGGGCCCAGCCAGTACTTGGGTGGGAGACCATCTAGGAAAAGCTTGGGTTGCTGCTGGAAGAGGTGTTGGTGGGGCTAGTAAGGGGTGCCTACCCTGTGGTCTGAATGTGGGTACCAATGCCCCAGAGCAGTGACAGGGACACTGTGCTATAAAAATGGCACCATCCTTCAGATGAGATGTAAAACCAAGGTCCTGATTCTCTGTGGTCATAAGACCCCTCCTTCGTAAAGAGTAGGGTGTATCCCGAGGTCCTGGATAAACAGCTTAGACATTCTGGCCCCTTAATCAATCCCAGTCTCTAATTGGCAATCCCTCTCACCATTTAATGACTACTGTAATGTGTTTTGAGAGTACTGGCACAAAAATGGCTGCCATTACATCTTCCAGGTGGACACTGTATATCAGTGGTGGTTGAAGTGGCTTCCCACTCACTATGAAAAGCGCTTTGACTAGTGAGAAATGCAAAGAATTAATATTATTATAACTTGTGCACATCTACTCAGGCTCCACAAAGTCATGTCTGCTTGTCCCTTGTGCTCACTTTAGTGGAACGCCTTACTGAGGTCCGGTCACCTTACCCTCACCTTGTGAAAGCCCAGTGCACCATTGGGTTTAATTTGTATTATTAATGTGCTTACCACTGGACTTCTGTTTCCATTGTCTGTTGAATTCTTAATGTTTTGTTGTAGCACTTCATATTATATGTTTTTCTTTCTCGGCTTTTCGTTCTGTAGAGCTGGTGTTGTGGTTTCTACAAAGAATTCAGAATTCACCACTGACATATTCTCCCTATGGCATGTTTTGTCCAGATTCTCCAGTTTCCTTGCACATCTCTAATGTTGGTGTGACATATATAAATTAACCCATTGTGTGCACATGTGATGGCCTGAAACCTTCTACAGGGTTAATCCTTACTTTACAGTTATTATGCCTGGACATAAAAGCAAATATTAACAAAACTTTTCTTCTCTAGAGCATTTATTTTTCAGATCAAATCAAATCAAATAGCCTTTTATTGTCAATTCACTATATGTGTAGAACGTACAGGAGAATCAAAATAATGTTTCTCTCTCATCTTCATAGTACAATAAAATATAAAAAAAAGTATAAAAGTATAACATACTGTATAAGATAAATAACATTAGACATTTTTAATTCTAATGTTTCTTTTTGAATATATCTTCTAAAGCATTCTCCACATCCTCAGAGACAGAATCTCTGTCTGATCTCTACGTTTGTGAAATCAATAATCCCCAGGTCCTCATATTCTCTACCTATCCAGTATTCATATGTGTATGATGATGATCTAAAAATGGCCTTCTGCCTCTATGCTGAAGTTTTCTACTCATCCTTTGGTCTGTATCTGCCTGCATGTGCCTTATGTGTAATGCTCCTCTTCTTCTCAAGTCTGTGTTTTCCCTACACTGCCTTTCTGCCCACTCCTTCTTATATTCTTAACATCATTTGATATATTTTGAATTGAAATTGCTTTGCCACATTAAAATCAAATAAAATGAGACTGACTGCTAAAGCAGCACTCTCTGATGCCAATTGATTCACTGTTAGCTGCTCTGTCGGTCAGCGATGGAGAAAAACAAAGTTAAAAATTCGAGGCTAAAATTAGAAAACAGCCTACCAATTAGCAGTGGCTTCTAATATGTCTACCTTCTACTGCAGAATCTGCTTTCAGTAGTCACCCACTACCTGCTGAAACTAACAAAGTACACCAAGAGGCAATTTTTCATTGTTATCTTCAGTTCAGCGACATGCGTAAAGTGACAGTCAATAAGCAGGCCACCTGCAATAGAAGAGATTGTTGATAAAATCTGATAATCCCGTTTGTGGAGCCTCACGAGATTGATTTTGCGTCACTTTACAGCTCTGAGTATAAAACAAATCCCACCAAGTTTTTTTTTTTTTTTTTAACTCCATACTTGCAAAAATTCAGTAAAAGATTAAATTCATTGAGCTAATCTACTTTAGCAAAATAAAAAAATAAGTGCAATTAACTATTGATGAAACTTCTTTCTACAGTTACATTCTTCAATATTATTTGCAAATGTACTTGTTTAGTAAACTATAGTAATTGTAACAGTTATTAATATTAAATTACTACCATTAATTTCCTGAACCCACATATTCCAATGCAGCATTGTGCCACCACAGGCACACCAACTCACTCATACCAACTTGGCTGACCTCACACTCACAACACATAGAGAGGACACGGCAACTCCACACAGACAGCGACAGCGAACACCACAGGACTTGATGGACTCTTTTGATGTGCTGCTTTTTGCCAGACCATGACCAGCAGAGAAGCCTGTTGTGTTTACTTTCCATCTCTTTATTAATATTATACAAGCCTGCACTCTGGGTGATTTCAGAATGCTTAGTCCACACTTTTCCCAGACTTTCATTTTGAAAATCGGGCAATTAAAAAAAAAAAAAAAAAAAAAAAAAAAATAAGAATATAAGCAGTAGGCATCCAGATTTTCTATGAAATCTCATAGATAGTTTAAACTAGGATCTGAGTAGTAGTCCACCTAGTATGAATCACATTTATATTAGACTGTTTAGAAAATACACTGCAATTAAAATGTTTTCCTTACCTTTTATGTATTTCAATGCTTTGTGTCTGAAACTTCTATTGTTATCAAAATAAATGCTCATAACCACCATTAGCATGTTCAAATTAGGCCAATAAATTAAAAAAAAACAGAAGCACAGTCAGACACATAAAAAAAAAAATGTGATGAGAGCGATTCAGACCAACACCGTGCCGTACATCAGTTCTAATTTACAGTACCTAAGATGGCCAAATAATATTGAGCTGAGACTTCATGTACTCTACGATGCTGATTCCCACCAAACTGCACATATTAAAACTGTCTAATTGAAGATTTGTTGTTTAATCTACTTAAAATTTACTCTTAACAGCTTCCTGTTGAACCCTAGGATTTTATTAAATTAACAGCTGACATCCATCTCACTTACTACAATCATAATTTTACATTCTTCTACATACTGTTAATTAAAAAAAACCCTTGGACACTAGGGTAACTTTTTTGAATTCCTTTTATATTTAAGTGAGAAAGACATCTTTTTATTACTTTATTTGATGAAAATAACATTGCATACAATTAATACAACAAATGACTTCATAGTCAAAGTAGAAAAACAAAGCTGAGAAAAAAAATATCAGAAAACAGAACTCAACCCCACTTGAGTGAAAACAAGGAGAGCCAACAGCATGGGCAAAAATAGAAAAGAAAACCAAAGGAGGGAAAATGTCCTCTTCCTTCGATATAAATGCTTATTCTAAAATGCTATTAATTAAATCTTGTCATATTTTTAAAGTGTTGAACAGATGCTGTAAGCGAGAATTAGATTTTTCCCAATTTCAAATAGTACAGAATATCAGTTACCCACTTTTGCTCAGTCATGCTGACACAGCCATATTCTACTGTTCTGTCTGGAATTCTGCTCTCTCTGCACTTTCTCTACGCTCTCTCTTTTTTTCTTCTTCTAATGCAGTGCCCAGAAACTTACGCGAGATTCGAGGAGAGCAGTCACAAGTCCACTGGACCTCATTTAACTTGGGCTCCCTCCAGTCCACTGTGCAGGCCCTGATGCTGGCTGCCTTCTAATTAGCACTCTACACTGCCAGGGTGTGGATGCTTACGAGTCTCTTATGACCCCTAATTCTTCCTCATAAGTTGAACATTTTTAACTTTAGATCTTTTATTTTGTGATGACAGCAACCAAGTTTATTTTTTATGAGGAAAATTTCATCTGTTTACAGTAAGCACAATTTGCCACACACTGCGTCGTCCTATCTGTGTATTGGAGCATCATCTGCAGCCAGCTTATTTGTGACATAAATGCTGATCTCTATAAATCCCCACGCTCACCATATCCACATTCAAAGACAACTGTTATTAAGCCCTTTGGTCGTCTTTGAGTGTATCAATTCTGTACCCACATGAATGCCATTCCCTGAATTTCATCTTCTTGTGACCCAATTAATACATTCAATTCAGTTTATTTTTGTACAGTGCTCCTCACTGAGTGCAGGCTAAGAGTGCTGTAACAAGTTCACAGGCAAATGCAACTAGAAACATTACAGATAACTAATAACATAAAAAGTATACATAGAGAGTCAGATTTCTTTAAACAGTTTGTAAAACAAAGTAGGTTGCAATTGCTTTGATATGTTTAGATATATAAGCAGAGCCTTGGCTATTTAATGATACATATGGTAAAAGGAGGATTTTGAATTCAGCTCTAAACTGAACTGGAAGCCAGTGCAAAGACACAAGAACAGGAGTGATGTGGTCTTACTTTCCAGTATTTATAAAAATTCTTGCAGCAGTATTGGGAATTAACTGAAAGCTGCACATAGAAGTGTTTAAACTGCCAGTGAACACCGCATTGCAGGAGTCAGTCCTACTAGAAATAAATGCACAGATTCATTATTCAACATCCTCCATATTTAATCTGCACTGAGCCCTGTAGGACACCATATTGAACTTCTGAGTATAATGATGGAGCACTGTCAGTACATTTCTGTACGTCCTGAAACTGATTTAATAAATATGTACTAAACCACACAAGGCAAGTGCCTGACAGCCCAACGTCCAGCCTATGCAACAGAATAGAATGGTCAGTGGGCTCAAAGGCTGTGCTTAAATCTAACAGCATCATTATTGTGGACTTTCCTTTATCAGAGATGTTCTTTAGTCCTGTTTCTGTACTATGATCAGTGGAAGCCAAACTGGAAATTCTCAAATAAATTGTGACATATAAGATGAAACTGAAGTTTAGTGGCAACTGCTTTTTCAAGTGTTTTAGAAAGAAAAGGTAATTTTGAAATAGGCCTACAATTGTTAAATGCATGTGTCTTGCTCTGACTTTTCTAGTCACAGTCTGATAAGTGACACATTTAGTGCATTTAGTGCTAAGGATAGAGCTGTCAGGTAACAGGAAAAGAGGAAGGCACAAGAGAAGGTTTATGGATGTTTGGAGAGAGGACATGCAGGTGGTGGGTGTGACAGAGCAAGATGAAGAAGACAGGACGATATGGAAGAAGATGATCCGCTGTGGCAACCCCTAACGGGAGCAGTCGAAAGAAGAAGAAGAAGAAGTGCCAGTCAGTAATAAACTATTGGTTATGCTAAGAATAAGTGCTGCCAGCACAGCCATTTAACTTTTCACAAGATTTTAGGGCTTGGTCAGGTAATATGTTTCATTTTAAAAATTAAAGTTACGAGTTCCTGTTCTGATATCAGATTAAAGTTACTAAAGTGTGCAAGGAGAGACAGAGTTTGACACTGCAATACTTAGCATCAAAGGTGACACTGAAATCTGTCATCTCCTTATTTATGTAAAAAAATGGATGAACACGATTTTAAAATATAAAACTTTTTGAGTGTAGTGGGACTTTTGTGTGAACAGAGCAGAGTGAAATTCTTACTCAAATGCCAAACCTACGTGCAACATGTCACTACGTTCTAGCACAATGATAAACATTAAAATACATAACTTCATTCTATTTAATATAAAACACAAATTTATCTTACCCAATAAACTCCTTAACCCTGTGTCACACACGTGCGCATGGGAGGCATCTAAAAGGCTCAAAAGACATTAATTCCTCGCCAAACCAGGGGATGGCAGAGTGCACTAATCCTTGTTCTTTTCCGTTGACAGACTGAGCACAGTAAATTTCACCTGGACCTGAGGACGTCACTTCCAGTTCCTGTCTGATGACATCATTTCCTGTTTCCCGCTATATAACCACCATGTTTGCCTGTCTGCTTTGTTCTTTGTTATGGACTGATTTGTACCACTTTGAACCACATCTTTTACTATGATTTTGGCAGCCAACTTCAAGGATACGGGGCCTGTTACCCCAAATCCTCTTTCCTGTGTTGTCTGGATCATGTTACACCTGTTTCTATGTCACTGTTAGCTAAACCCACGTGAAAAACACTTGGGGAAAAATCTCGACTATAGGAAACATATAGAGATGGCATTTGTTCAGCTGACATTTTTGGGCAGAGCATGTTATAAATAACAACTGGAAGAAAGAGAAAAAAGTACAAATTCACTGGCAACTTAGGCAACCAAATGACCACAATGGAGCTCATCATGCCAGCAAGAAGCACTTGGCTCAGCGTTGGTGCTCATACTGTAATGCCATAATCTTCCAACTTTAAATTTGTCATTTTTATAAATTATTTTTAATTTAACTTCTAAGATTCCTCTTTTCGTAAAATTGTTATATGTCTTTTCACAATGATATTCTGTAGTTAAAATAAACCTATATATATTGCAAAGGCTATTCATATTTTTTTTTCTTTTCTTTTCGAAGCAGCTTAGGGCCTTTTAAACTGCATTCATTTGTGGTATCACTGAAATTAGATAAGCCCCATGTGTTTTAAAGGACCTCTGTTGTGAACATCCACACTTTGACTGAGGGATGTAAAGCAGAAATCAGACAGTTCCCAGTGCTAGAGTGACCTCTAGTGAGTGGACCTCAAGTTCAAGCAGCTTGGAAGTTTCCATAAATTAAGCTTGGAATTTGTGATGCTAAACAACTATAACTTTGTCTCTCAAAGCTCAAGTCTTTGGTAGAAATATGGTATATAAATTCTGACTGTACAGAATACTGTAGAAATGTAACCTTGGCTTCTATTCTTATTTTTATGTTTTTATTTATTTATATTAGTTTGGGTTAGGGAGAAAGATAAAAAAAAATGTCCTCATATCCTTTTATCTGAGTGACATTCCATTGCAACGTAACGTACCTGTCTCAAAACTACTGGTCTTTTTGTAAAAAAACAGTGTCAACCTACAACTTATACTGCACACAGCACACTGTCAGAGTTATTATAGACAGATTACTTAATTTAATTTAAATATCAATACATATAACTACAAAGAAAAAAGGGCTACTTTCTAAGTCTTCCTTTGCATTGTGCAATAGCGGTTTCCAGTCACTAGATGGCAGCAAAGTTGAAGCGTTTCCTATGGCTTACTGCCCTGGTTAAGCGGATTATCAGTGAAAGCCAGAAGTGTCAGCACACTTTAAATGTTGATGGAACCAATGAGCTGCAGTCAGAATCACAAGGCTTTCCTTTTTGCACACACCTAAACTCTTATGAGGCACTTTTCAATAATAAGCCATTTTCCCATTCAGAAACATAGCACAAGTGTTTGGTTAGAATTTACATTTAGCACACCGGTTTCTGTGAATTGAACTGCCTGCTAGCCTAGTGTCTTGTCCACTTGGCCATAATGCCTACCCATAGCTGAGGAAGCAAAATGGAAGAATTGTAGGTGTAACCACAGTCAGGTGTACAGTGCATCCGGAAAGTATTCACAGCGTATCACTTTTTCCACATTTTGTTATGTTACAGGGCGGAGTGGTGGCTCTGAGGCTAAGGAGCTGCGCTGGTATCCCGAAGGTTGCCGGTTCGAATCCCCGTCACTGCCAAAAAGGCCACTGCTCTGCTGGGCCCTTGAGCAAGGCCCTTAACCTGTAATTGCTCCAGGGGCGCTGTACAATGGCTGACCCTGCGCTCTGACCCCAAGGGGTATGCGAAAACTACCAAATTCCTAATACAAGAAATTGTATAAGGCGAAAAAAAAAAATGGATTAAATTCATTTTTTTCCTCAGAATTCTACACACAACACCCCATAATGATAACGTGAAAAAAGTTTACTTGAGATTTTTGCAAATTTATTAAAAATAAAAACATTGAGAAAGCACATGTACATAAGTATTCACAGCCTTTGCCATGAAGCTCAAAATTGAGCTCAGGTGCATCCTGGTTCCCCTGATCATCCTTGAGATGTTTCTGCAGCTTAACTGGAGTCCACCTGTGGTAAATTCAGTTGATTGGACATGATTTGGAAAGGCACACACCTGTCTATATAAGGTCCCACAGGTGACAGTTCATGTCAGAGCACAAACCAAGCATGAAGTCAAAGGAATTGTCTGTAGACCTCCGAGACAGGATTGTCTCGTGGCACATATCTGGGGAAGGTTACAGAAATATTTCTGCTGCTTTGAAGGTCCCGATGAGCACAGTGGCCTCCATCATCCTTAAGTGGAAGAAGTTCGAAACCACCAGGACTTTTCCTAGAGTTGGCCGGTGATCTAAACTGAGCGATCGGGGGAGAAGGGCCTTAGTCAGGGAGGTGACCAAGAACCCGATGGTCACTCTGTCAGAGCTCCAGAGGTCCTCTGTGGAGAGAGGAGAACATTCCAGAAGGACAACCATCTCTGCAGCAATCCACCAGTCAGGCCTGTATGGTAGAGTGGCCAGACGGAAGCCACTCCTTAGTAAAAGGCACATGGCAGCCCGCCTGGAGTTTGCCAAAAGGCACCTGAAGGACTCTCAGACCATGAGAAAGAAAATTCTCTGGTCTGATGACACAAAGATTGAACTCTTTGGTGTGAATGCCAGGCGTCACGTTTGGAGGAAACCTGGCACCATCCCTACAGTGAAGCATGGTGGTGGCAGCATCATGCTGTGGGGATGTTTTTCAGGGGCAGGAACTGGGAGGCTAGTCAGGATAAAGGGAAAGATGACTGCAGCAATGTACAGAGACATCCTGGATGAAAACCTGCTCCAGAGCGCTCTTGACCTCAGACTGGGGTGACGGTTCATCTTTCAGCAGGACAATGACCCTAAGCACACTGCCAAGATATCAAAGGAGTGGCTTCAGGACAACTCTGTGAATGTCCTTGAATGGCCCAGCCAGAGCCCAGACTTGAATCCCATTGAACATCTCTGGAGAGATCTTAAAATGGCTGTGTACTGACGCGTCCCATCCAACCTGATGGAGCTTGAGAGAAGCTGCAAAGAGGAATGGGCGAAACTGGCCAAGGATAGGTGTGCCAAGCTTGTGGCATCATATTCAACAAGACTTGAGGCTGTAATTGCTGCCAAAGGTGTATCAGCAAAGGCTGTGAATACTTATGTACATGTGATTTCTCAGTTTTTTTATTTTTAATAAATTTGCAAAAACTTCAAGTAAACTTTTTTCACGTTGTCATTATGGGGTGTTGTGTGCAGAATTCTGAGGATAAAAATGAATTTAATCCATTTTGGAATAAGGCTGTAACATAACAAAATGTGGAAAAGTGATGCGCTGTGAATACTCTGCGGATGCACTGTAAATATATCCATCTGGCGATAAGGACGGGTAATGATTTTTTGCTACTGAATGGTGGTCATTGATATCAGAAAAAGAGCTTGTTTACAACCTGGTAGCTTGAGGTTTGCCTTCCTTCTGCTGCCATCATAGTCAGTGAGAGGTTTGATCTCCTGCCCCTTCCCTGAATGTGTCATCATATAGTGCCAACATGTAAACGTTGACTAGAAATGCATCTGGGCAGTTTATCAGAATGTGGACAAACTGACTTCCAATCTCACAGATGCCAGCCTTAAAACTGTATGCATGTTGAGAAGTGTAGGAAATGTGATTTTTGAAAGACTATGTCTTTTTGAATTTATACTCAGTTTCACTCATTATATCCCAGAGACTAAAAAATGGTTAGTGTAACTGAAAACCTTGCTACTTTAAAAGACACCAGACAACAAACTCAGATTACAGAATCTATCCCGTGCCCTCTTTAACTATGAAAAGATATTTAATGGCTACCAAAATGTCAACAGGTCACCAATGGACACCATCATCTGGGTGCATAAAGCAGAGCTCTCCGACTGTGCAGCGAGGCACTACCTGCTGTCCCTGCACTCAGTCACTCTATGGCGGCCTACTTAGGGCGGCTTCATTGAAGCAGCATTTGTATTTAGTGCTGTCTGGGAGAATGTCTGCTTGCCTTACTGGATTAAGATGTGGCAAGTTTAAAGTTTCTTTATAGCAAGAACTTAAAGACACAAACATTTTACTTCTATTCAATTCCAAATCACTTTACTGTATGTAGCCACAAAACATTCTGCTCTTCAGGCCTTCTGTCTGGCATATCATACCCTAACAAGGAATAAGGGTGGTACTCAGGCCGATGTTACAGATGTCTGATTTAGCAGTTCCCTTTAGATGCTTTTTTATTGTATATCTGGAAGCTGTCTTCACCCACAGCTTCATTTATGTCCATATATCTTGACGGTATGAAAAAAAGTCAGGCTTACAGTCAACATAAACAATTACAATGTAGAAATATTCGCAGTTGCATCACACATCTTTACCTATGGCAGTGTGGCAAACATTTATGTTTAACTGATGTAATGTTTTGCAGGGTGTCATCTTCCTTCCCTATCATGATGAAGAAAACTGTGCCATGAAATGCACCATAAAGCAGTACTGTATGTGGTCAGTTCATAAGTCATAGCTCACTCTTTACAAGCAGCTACTGAGGTGAATGTTCTTACTCCATTACCTTTTTCCTGAATTGTTAAATGTCACAGTGATTTTCAATATTTGCTTGACCTGCAGATGCTAAATAGACTGACATTTTTTTTGGTAAGCTGTCAGCAGCTATTGCCAGCACATTGTAAACAATGTATATCTTCCCATCCTGCTCTTTCACACATTACCTGGCCTTTTCATGCCCCACATGGTCTTTACTTGGCAGTCGTGATGAATCTAATGTCATTGTGAATATCGATATATCAGAGAGTCCTAATACAAAGGTTAAATGGATACTTCAAAGGACTAGCAGCAGCATAGCAACTCATCGGGACAGACTTTCTTTGGAAAAAGACCTCACGTTAATTATGAAGAACTCGCACCTTAATCCCTATGTATATCAAGTGCCATTCGAACTGACAGTGCCACTTACCCACATATACAAATGCATGTCAAATGGTGCAGAGAAAACTATGAATACCTACGTTTTTCTTGATTCTCTGTCCACCTTGTGACCAATACGGTCAAGATGGTCAAGAGCTAACCCCACAACACTGAACTACATAAGCGGCTTAGCAAATGGATGGATGGATGTTCTTTTTTATTCCATCATTTATAAACAAAACCATGGAAGCTTTTCCTAAACCTTCTGATTTGTCACGCTCAGCTGCATTTGGCTCCAAAAAGGATACATAAAGCACCTTGTGAAACTCTTCACTTCCTTTTCACCTTATACTTCTAAATCTATTAAAGGTGGATATTGTGTCTCTGAGAGCAGCAACATGCTTTACACTTCGAATGTGAATCAACAGTGGGTGGCATGTTCTAAATGTGACAAAGAATTGAAATATAAAGCCTGGCTAGCAAAACGAGTGCACCTTCCACTTGTGACACCCAGTCTTTTCCCAAAGATTCAAGTTGTCCACCAGCACAAATCATGCTAATTTAGAGCCACCAACTAACCAATCACGGCTCTAAATGTGTGCATTTCTGTGTGTGTGTGTATGAGAGAAAGAGACAGAGAGCTTTCTTATGCCTCATTGAGGCCCGGTTTTTTTTCTTGTATCCGACACTGGAATACACTCGAGGTCCCCGTGAACATTCAATGGAATAAGAAGTTTCAGAATCAAAATTAAAACACAGCACACAATTAAAAAAAATGTAAATCTTCCAACTGCTGCTAATTATCATACTGTATTCAACTTTAGAAATAAATGAAAGAAATTCAAATTACAAATCACCACCCCAAAGCTTTACACGCACAAAATTTTAGCACAAGTGTCAAATAAAAGCACAGGCAGCTTAAAGGACTCTGTCAGAGTCACACCATAAGTCAAAGCTGCTGGTTGTGATGTAATTCCGCCTGTACATCACTGGCTACTGAAGCCATGACAATTATAGCTGGGACCGTCAGGGAGGCACTCTGGGATTACTCCCCCTGTGTAAAGATACTGTGGGGGGCTATAATTCACCTTTACATGGAGTTGGTGATGGGCTGCCATCCCATTTAGTTTAAGCTCCTGCTAGGCAACAGAATCGGATAAATGGGCTAGCATTAGGAAAATGGATGTAAGCCTGGGACACTAAAGGTACACCATCTTTATTATATAGATGTTTAAACTATCAGTTTGTTGTTATTAGTATTTCTTTGAATTAACTTACTCAAATTTTGGTTTTGGTTTGCATGATTTGTTTCAGTATCTTTGCACTTTTCTTGTGGCTAACCGTTCATCATCTGTGTGTATACACTAGAGATAGAGTATACAGTAGAGTGTGTACAGTGTACAGCATTTTTTCACTTAAGAAACATAGCAAAAGTTAGACCTCTTATATCATTGAAAGATGCAGAGAAATTAGTTCATGCGTTTGTTTTCAGTCGGCTAGATTACTATAACGCACTCCTCTCAGGAATACCCAAAAAAGACATAAATCATTTGCAACTAGTGCAGAATGCAGCTGCTAGAATCCTTACCAGGAAAAGAAAATCCGAACACATTTCTCCAGTTTTGATGTCACTACACTGGTTACCTGTGTCATTCAGAATTGACTTTAAAATTCTGCTTATGGTTTATAAAGCTTTAAATAATCTCGCCCCGGCTTATATATCGGAATGTCTGACGTCTTTTATTCCAAATCGTAACCTCAGATCCTCAACTGAGTGTCTCCTTAGAATTCCAAGAGCAAAACTTAAAAGAAGTGTTGAGGCGGCCTTCTGCTGTTATGCAGCTAAAATCTGGAATAGCCTGCCAGTAGGAATTCGCCAGGCTAATACAGTGGAGCACTTTAAAAAACTACTGAAAACACATTACTTTAACATGGCCTTCTCATAACTTCACTGTAATTTAATCCTGACACTCTGTATATCCAATTCATTATAATAACTATTCATTCAAAATTTGTACTAACCCCTACTCTCTCTTCTGTTTCCTTTTCCGGTGTCCTATTGGTGGTGGCTTGCGTCACCACCATCTACTCAAAGCACCATGATGTTCCAACAATGATGGATGGATTAAAAGCCAGAAGTCTGTATGACCATCAGCATCAAGTGACTCCGTGAGAACCCTAATTACAAAGAGGACTATTTCATTTATGTTAGGTAGAATGCCCAGAGGGGACTGGGTGGTCTCGTGGCCTGGAACCCCTACAGATTTTATTTTTTTCTCCAGCTTTCTGGAGTTTTTTTTTGTTTATTCTGTCCACCCTGGCCATCGGACCTCACTCCTTTTCTATGTTAACTAATCTTGTCTTATTTTAATTTCTTACTTTGTCTTTTATTTTTCTTTTCTTCATTATGTAAAGCACTTTGAGCTACTTTTTGTATGAAAATGTGCTATATAAATAAATGTTGTTGTTGTACAGTAGAGATGTATATATTGTTTAAACTCGGTTTATACTGTAATAGGATATGCATTTCAATTGAAAATAACAGCAGACCCTTCGGACTTTTTGGTTTCCTCATTCTCTTTCCCTTGTGCAGCTCTTGGCGGAGTTTCTCTCTTCCACACAGACACTGGTCTCTTTTTTCCCCATTAATTTTATCCTGCCTACGGTGTTCGACTTGTGTGGGTGCTGAAAACGTTCTGCCTTTCAATGGCAAGTAGATAACGTCACACACATTCCCATTATCTCTTTTGCCTGCGACCTCCCAGTGACGAAGGAGCGAAAGAGAAAAGGTCGGTTCTTCCACTTATTATGCTGCTCCCACTATGTAGGTGCCCCTTGTTGTCTGCCATTCATCAACGACTCCAGCATTCTGCATATTGTTAGTCCTCAGCAAAAGCCCATAGAACTGTGGGCCGAATGTGCAGTAGTGAGAAGACTCTCAATTATGCAGCAGCACCATTTGCTAGGATTAAGTCATGAAGGCTGGCCTCACATGCACAGAGCGCGTTTGCTTTTTTGGTGTAGAAAAGACAATTGACAAACAAGAACCCACAATGAGCAGTATGCTAACCCTATGGATAAACAAACTACAATTCAACTGTGTGGAGGAAGACTTTCCTTTTTTCCCCCCATCTCTCTCTCACCCAGAACTCACTGGTTGCCTTGTTCATGCTTATTCCCACACATTCTACTTTTCGTTAATGCTGTCTGGTTGGCTGCGATTTTGTGTTCATGTCAGCCCTGTACTTGCTTGCCTTGTCATAGTTTGCTGTCCCTTTGGATTGCATCTGTTTGTGCTCAACTAATTTTTCACGAGCTTCTCCTCCGTGTCATCTCCTCATTCCTGGTGCATGCTGTATGAAATTATTTTACACGTATCGTCCTTTAACACAGCGGTCACTTCATTACCCAAGGCTGCTTTAAATTTGCATGAGTGATGGATTTTGATGTGAATCACTTCTGAGACTAATCATTTCTCTTTTATCTCGGCCTCTCAGCCTTGTATTCTTTCCATAAAGAAAGTAAGTCAGAAATCCATTGTCTGGAAGTCAGGAAGTTTTCTCTTTCTGTTTTGATGTTTTAGATGTATTTTATTAATAGACAAAGCCAGATAAACTAAGAGGAACACTGAGGAAAGGTATTGCAAATTTCAACCTGCCTGACAACTATAGCAATGTATGCCTTGCCCTTTTTTTTTTTTTTTACTGATTTCAGGGCAAATCAGAGACGTGAAAAGAAATGAGAGAAATAAAGATAATGACTGATAATCGCCATCACGCCACAAGGACTAACAGGGCCGGCCTTAGGCCACTGCAACCTATGCGGCCGCAGTGGGCCCCGCACTTTCATAGGCCCCGCGCTAATTCTAGGTGTATATTATTAAATTAAACCATTATAACTTATAATCATGTATAGGTCAGCGTGTTTATTCTGTTTTTATGTTTTTACAGTGTTTTTCATCTATTACGTCGTTGTTTCAAGTGATTACGACAAGTAAATAAAATTGAAAAAAAATTGTAGCTGCTCGGGTGTTTTATCTCTAAACTCGTCATTTAGGGGAACTTGGGGTAAGATGAAACAGACACCGTTCTTAACCTTGTGATGGCTCAGCTCAGTGAAACCAATCAAATAGGAGGAGCTATTTATGGAGATGATGTTATCGATTTTTTGGATGAATAGTTTGAAATTTACCGGCAGTGGTTTAAATTTTCTCTTTTCTGCCAGACGAAGATTTTTTCACCGGTGAGTAAAGCTTGTTCCTCAGAAACAAGCGTTGTATAAAATTCGAAGATCCTGTACATTGATAACCCACCCTATGTTAACAGTCAGCCATAGAATCATCGGCACGTCAACTTGTATCTTTATACAATTTGTTTTATGAATAGTCTCTCGTTTCAAATGTTTAAGATAGTTTTACAAAATAAAATAATGTGATTCGTCTACCCAAACGATTGTTTCATCTTACCCGTAGTAGGGGTAAGATAAAAAAATTTTTTTTCACAAACACTTGCTCAAAACGTACCGATTCATCCCTAAGCGACAAGCGCATGCATATGCAGATCATTAACAATAATTTGACTGAAAATTACTGGTAAAAAGCAAAAAATGTGGATTTGACAAGGAATTTTAAAAAGTGGTTCATCTTACCTCAAGTTCCCCTAAATTGGTAGACTTAAGGTATTTTTTTAAATTTTATTTACTCGTAATCAAATGCAAACGTGCCATAATCAAATGCAAATTGTCGTTCAAACGTTAAATCACGTAATCAAATGCAATAACAACGTAATAAATCAGTAAATACTTTATTTTGTTCATTTTTCATTTTTTTAACTGTGGCATCTGGTGAAAGAAGCTTCTCGCGCCTCAAACTAATCAAGAATTACTTGAGGTCAACAATTCACGAAGATAGATTGAACAATTTGGCAATTCTTGCTATTGAGCGTGATCTATGGAGGAAACAAAATTTTGATGATATACTGTATGACTTCGCTACACGCAAGGCTCGTAAAGTAAAGTTAATTTGATCGTGATTTTGTACTTAGTAAAGAATGAATAAAATGCAAAGACGAATTTATTTTCTAATACAAAATCTTAATTTTCACTTATTATCCTTATCCCTACCCCGACTGGGCCCCGCAATTGTTAGGGCCGGCCCTGAGGACTAAGGTGCTAATTAAGCAGTAATTCAGCATCCGCCCGTTCTAAACAATACTCCTTGATCCAATTCACAAACTTTAAAGCTGAATGCGGCAACCAGATCTCCCAATTGTGAGACTAATAGTAAGAATCAGTCCGGAAAGACAAATTATTTAATATTTAAAAGACAAAGGTTTCATTTATTTAAAGTCCCTAAACTGAAATCGTCTTTTTTCCCCATTTTCTTTGCCCAGTTCCTGGTTGTCCAGTGGGTACAATAGAATACCACAAAATTAATGAATACCTGAATTTAAATTTGGGTATCTCAGGCACTCTAGCCAAGTGCGGTGAAAAGCAGAAGCCTGCAGGTTCAAACCTTGACAAAGATTCAATGTGTGCCCCCTACCCGGGCTTACAATTTCACTCTATGGCCATACTTTCCTTGCATAGCGTCTTTTTTACAGTGAACTCCGTCCTAAGCTTTTGCACAAGTTTGTCTTTTTCTGCATTAGTGCAATACAAGTAGGGGCAGCAATAGGGACTTGCTTAGGATCCAGCAGTTGTAAATCCTGGACTCAACACCCTGTGGTTTACACTTCAAGAGCACAATCACTGTATGAAAGGTATAGCACCTTAATTAGGACAATGAGCACAGTTCTTTTATCAGTTATGCTGCTAGGATGCTTACCTGGGGAGAATGAAACCCATCATTTAAATCAAGTGGACGGTTTGATACACTAGTGCAGTAAGAAACATCTTACTCTGAATGTCAGAAAGATCAAACAAATGATACACTGCCTGGCCAAAAAAAAAAAGTCGCCACCAAAAAAAAAGGTCACACACTCTAATATTTCATTGGACCAACTTTAGCTTTGATTACGGTACACATTCGCTGTGGCATTGTTTCGATAAGTTTCTGCAATGTCACAAGATTTAGTTCCATCCAGTGTTGCATTAATTTTTCACCAAGATCTTGCATGATGGGTGCATCACTTCATCTGCCTCTCTTCTTACCCTGATGCGCCCATCATTCTGGAACAGGGTAAATCTGGACTCATCAGACCACATGACCTTATTCCATTGCTCCAGAGTCCAATCTTTATGCTCCCTAGCAAATTGAAGCCTTTTTTTCAGGTTTGCCTCACTGATTAGTGGTTTTCTTATGGCTACACAGCCGTTCAGTCCCAATCCCTTGAGTTCCCTTCGCATTGTGCGTGTGGAAATGCTCTTACTTTCACTATTAAACATAGACCTGAATTCTACTGTTCTTTTTCTTCGATTTGATTTCACCAAACGTTTAAGTGATCGCCGATCACGATCATTCAGGATTTTTTTCTGGCCACATTTCTTCCTCGAAGATGATGGGTCCCCACTATCCTTCCAGTTTTTAATAATGCGTTGGGACAGTTCTTACCCCAATTTTAGTCGTTTCTGCAATCTCCTTAGATGTTTTCTCTGCTTGATGCATGCCAATGATTTGACCCTTCTCAAACAGACTAACATCTTTTCCACGACCATGAGATGTATCTTTCGACATGGTTGTTTAAGAAATGAGAAGCAACTCATTGCACCAGTTGGTGTTAAATAACTTGTTGCCAGCTGAAAGATAATCGCCCATGCAGTAATTATCCAATAGGAGGCTCGTACCTATTTGCTTAGTTAAATCCAGGTGGCGACTTTTTTTTTGGCCAGGCAGTGTATTTGATTTGAAGAGAAAGAAGTCGGCACATTCACGCATCGTTGTACTGGGGCAGGAGGTGGAACCAGTGACTGAATATAAATACTTAGGAACTCCCCTAGATAAAAATCTTAATTGGAATATGAATACAAAAACATGTACTCTAAATGCAATCAGCACTCATTTCGGCTCCATAAACTCTGACTGTTTAAAGTAGACAAGGACCTCATGTTGTCCTTTTATCGCAGGGTGATCCAGTCTGTCATCAGCTTCAGTGCCTGGTTTAGTGGTTGATAAAGCTCCAGCAGACTACTAAACATGCAGCTCTAGTGCCATGGGGCTGACGTACGTAGAAGATTTGGTAAGCGTATGTCAGAGAGATGTTGACAGACCCCCATTACACGCAGAACTTAACTTCAATATAGCAGGGATGAGAGTCGCTTTTAAGGCCCAAACAAATTCAGAAATCCCTTCCTACCCAATGCCATACGCCTCTATAATCAGACATATTGGAAATAATAAATACATTTCTGAAGTACACAGTACCACGAAACCATTTTAGGTAAAAACGTAATCTGCCAGAAGTGGCTAGCAAATAATTTGTCTTTTAAATGATGCAAATATTTTTGAATTTGTACGCAAGCTTTAACCTGTCTTCTCTCCGTTTGTTTCATTTATTTCTTTTCTGTCCATTATTGGATGCAACTGAGAAGGCAAACTTCATGATTTCTTGTGTAAAGCATGACTAAGAAAATGTCTCGAACCTTAAATGTGTGCGTTCTTTAGACTGGATATGTGCTCTGGAAGTAATTACTCCGTGGGCACCAAGCTAACAATACAGTGTGTATAGCTCCCATTTGCGTTCATGTCCTGTTATGGACACTAATTGCGCCTAATCATTCAGAATGATCAGGAATACCTGCAGCCCCATGAGAGACTCTCTAGACACATTTCAGAAATGGCTCCATGGATTGGCCCCTCTTAAAAATACTGGTTCTTTAATGGCACTTTACTGGGATGTGCGGTTCCTACTAGAACCATTGCTTGACGAAGAACCATTTCATTTTTCTGCAAATTGAGTTGGTTCTTTGAACTTTGTAAAGGTTCTTAATATGCTAACAAAGCAGAAATATTGAATGCGTCTCTCAGCTTCTGCCACCTAGCAGGACACTGACAGATAAAGATAACCTGAACTAGCTTGTGTTAATGCATGCAGCATGAGTCTTGTTAAAATCATAAACCCACTGGCATTTCCCAGATCTCTTAGCATCTGTTCATGGCTATTTATTGAGCCTGTTATGGGTCTAAACAAGTGAAGGTTCTTTCTGCAACCTTCTTATGCCCAGTTCCCCTATGCATTCACTCTGAAGAACCACACATGCACCTTTATGATAGTGGAGCTGGGCCTTGAGTGACAAGGGGGCCGCATGGCAAGAATAGTGTTAGACAGAGAGAAAGAATGTGTGGGTGGTATGCAGGTCAGGTGTTTTGGGGCTTGGATAGCAAGCAAGTGGAACTGCCACCCCACTCAGCAGACAGGGGCTAACCTTACAAGTTTCGTGAGACCCTGAGAATCAGCGCACTTTTGCATCCTGTTTATTTTTATGTGGTTTGGTGTCCTTCCAATATTCATCCATCTTTTTGTATTTTTAAAAATGACTCCTGCTTTGTGCCAAGTGCTGCCCTTATAGGCTAATATTATGTTATTGTTTCAAGAAGTGCCTGTTGTGGCACACAGGGACTCCCCCTACATCTTTGTGTTATATTTCTATATTAGTACACAAGTATACTGTAAGAAAAGATCCCTTCATTTTCCAAACATGTTTATTGGAGCACATGGTCATGAGGGGACTGACTCAGAGCGGGCCGATTTAGAGCCCCCTGGTGCAGAATACAACAGGAGCGCTTAGCTTGTTTTACTTCCTTTACTAACCACATTCTGGGGGTTCTTTATTTGTTTATAAGCTCTACATCTCTTTATATGACTTATGTCGAGATCTAAACTGTTATTGTTCCCTCTTCATCTGTCACTTCTAAAAACACCCTCAGCTCTCTTGTTTGTTATACTTTCTTTGTGTTGTCCTCAAGTCTACTCAATTTTACAATAGCTTTACGGTTACCTCATTGTCAGAATGTCTGTCTGTCAGGTCGCTGTAACGTATGGGCACAACGGGCAGTGGTCGGGGCCCAGGAGCATAGGGGCCCACGATGTTTCTGATGCCTATGTATGCTTCTGTTTTACTATCAAAACAGGACTCCAGCGCACTACTTTGCCCGGGGGTGTATGATGCTGTTACGACGGCCCAAAGTCTGTAGGAGAAATTCAGAGAATTTTAAAATGAATCTCATGTAGATGCAGGAGAAAACACACGGACTGTGACTGGGCCAAGATTTGAAGCCATCAGATCACGGACGGCACCTATCACTGGCCAAGACAATGAGGAGCATGTTTACTGCAGCATGCCAAATGGTTTGAGGGAAAATAAACTCTACCTGATCGTAAATTGAATTCTGCAAAAAACAAACATCCTTTTAAGTATATGGGCAAGCTGTCAGATTCATCGAGACCTTAGTTATTATTTTTATTAATGAATCTGAACTGGCCTGGGGTTTGTTCCCACCCATCTCCCACTCTAGTCTTATAAGTGCACCTGATAATCGGCTTCAGAAAAGAAACGGATAAAGGTTTGAACTAAAATGTAGATTGTCTGCTAATATTCAATGTTGCGTTCAATTATAATTATTATTATTATTATTTTTTCCATTCAGTGAAGAAGTGCCTTACCTTTGGTATGTTTAAATGGGGCCCCTGCCACTTTTTGGCACTCAGAAGATCTCTTGTGACATCTTAATTAATATGCTAATGACTGTTGAATCTCCTCATTAGGTTATAGTCAGCGTTCATTCATCACCAAGCCAGATTTCAGCTTAAGCAAGGTCTGCACAAGCAGCTTGGCATAAGAAGCAGCTTTTTAAGGCTTCCACGACTAAATGGATGCATTTTCCTATGCTCTTGCCATTTTCTGACAAGAACATTGAAAAAGTAATGAAAATAATAAAATCTGTCCGTTAACACACCTTGGTTGACAGGCCCACACAAACTGACATTTGCTGTCCCTGAAGTGGTTTTTCTTTATTGCCAACATGTTCTTTTTCTTTTTTTTTATTGTGTAATCACATAATAGTTACTGACTACTCAGGCTTATAGTCACATTTAAAAAGGAAATTATTTCTCATTTCTTGCTAATGAAACTTATGCCAGAATTTTACTTTGTGGCTAACATCTAACTATAGCTCACACATATGCTATATATCTGAAGTCCCCAAGGTTTAAAAAAAAAACAGTTGGTTTGTCAAAGTAAAACTCTTCTTTAATGAGCAAGACAGCCTTCTGAAGAAGGTTCAAAGTCGACATGTCCTTCAGATGTTTTTTAACAGTGCAGTCATAAGTTAGTTAGGTCTGCTCCAACAAATAGCGTGCAACACAAACACACAGCTAGTCTTCATGGTAAACAGTAAGCTTCATGGGTGTCATCCTTTTTAAAACTAGCTTTCCTTTCCATTTTCTGAACTCACTTGAGTCAGAAGATTCTTGCAATCATGTAAGCAAATAACTATTTCAAATAGCCATAACTCAAGGGGTCTGGGATAGAAGATCAAAGTGATCAAAAAAACTGGACAGCTTCAGATTGGCAATTAAATTGTTGTTTTAAAATTCAGATGGTTACTATAGGCTTGCAATGTGGAACAAACACCACGGTTCCATGGATTAATGTAGCCTTGTCTCTGGCGAATGTTGGTGATGGAGGTGTAATAGTTTGGGAGATTCTAAACTGGCATTCATCAGGCCATTTCAATACTGGTTCAGCCTCCCTTAGATACCACCATTGTCGAGACCTTATGCATCTCTTTCTGATTACAGTTTAACTTTGTTCAAATGGATACTTCCAGCAAGAGAATGTGCCAATGTGCACAGCATATCAAGCTTGTTTGATGGACATGGCAGTGTCTTTGTTGTACTACAGGGTCCCAAAATCTCAATCCAGTAGAGCACCTTTAGGATGAGCAGAACAAATGGGTGGCTGGAGTATTTACTCAAAACCATGTGATGCAACAGAGTTGGATCCACGCCTGGAAGAATTCAGGCTGCCTGGTACTTGACAGATGAAGCTAAAGAGGACACCAAGAGCATACTGAAGGTAACCCCTTTTATAGAAGCAGGCTACTTGTGTTAAAGAGCACCCGTGACTAAAATGAGGCCTGAGTGAATAGCCTGTAGCTGAGAAGCGTTTTCGTTACCAGCTCTTAAACCCATACACCTCTTTAAATGTTCAATGTACGCTTCACCTGTCATGGGCTTACACTGCTATGCTTCTCTCTGCTTCTCTGTGTATCTGGCCTTCGATCCTCCGATCTCTTCTAATCAAATCAGTCATCAAGCCAGCAGCCAGTTTGAAAAGTCAGTGGGAAATGTTGTGTGCAAATATTTCATTGAGGATGTAAAAAAAAAGAAAATCCATTAACATTTTTTAACGTTTATAACGAACATATCCAACATGAACTTTTTTTTTTGTGCATTATTGCTTTGTTATTTCCTTATTAAAAAATGTGTTTGTTCATATTTGACCTGGACAGAAGTTACTGTATGCGGTAGATGTGTAGGTGTAAAAGCACGCCAGGCCTGACACAATTAACTTGACTCCATTTGTATGTCCTGTGTTCACAATTTAAGGATCACAAGAGGGATGCAAAATGAATTCACGTGATCTGGAAACACATTAAAAAATGTTTTCGCAGCATTGTGCCGAACGTCCAGAGTTACTGATGTGAGGGCTCGGTTTATATTGAGCATGACCCTACCCCTAACCCTGTTATTTAGGAAACAGCTGCAGAGATTATGTCAAGTCATTAAGAGAGAAGAAAGAAAATGTATCTTGGGAACAACATACTTAATCCATGTACTGGAGAGAGGGTAGTGTGGTGGTGAAGTGCTTGGCTTTAAGACAAAGCCAACTCACGTATTGGAGAGATTGATGCGTGCTGTTGCTGTGCTTATCTTCAGCATCTTGACTTAATCATGACTTGCCAACTGGTGATGTGGTCGGCATGCTCTCTTTGGTTTCTTTCCACATCCCAACAACGTATTAGGTTAAGTGGCTTGGCGTAAATGAGTGTTCCCTGTGAGGCGCTGACATCTCATCCCCAGTTGGTTACCTCTATTCCGGCTCTCGTTGATGCCCCCCAAAACCCTATAGTGTGATAAACGACTTCAGAAAGTTGATGGATGAATGGAATTCTAGGGCAGCAGGTGAAAATTTTTATATTCACATCTTCCATGGTTTTACTTTAGGCAAAAAAAAAAAAAGAAAGATATGATGTCAATTCATTAAGCTGTGACTTGCAAGTAAAATGTGGGTCAATTCTCAGCAAGATTGATGCAATTTCATTGGTCTCATGAATCGAGCATAAAATAACCCATTGGAAAAATAGCAGGGTGAGCCTCTGAACATTTGCACAAGTTTATATTCAAAGCTTAATGAAAATGAAAAAGAGGCGTAGGATTCTTAGCAAGTGGTCGGAGATCATTTTTGCTTTTAGTTTCCCAATTGTGGTCCTCTGATGTGCATGTAACGTAGTCAGAAGCAATATCTCAACACATGCCTGCAGATGTAATTCATGTAACCAGCATGCCATCCAAATGGACTGCTGCCTCACAAAATATTCATTTAGAAACCTGCATTACTCTCAGCGAACCACATTTAGCCTCATTATTACAATGTGCGACATCCATTATGCCTTTCATTGCACAATGAGCAATTTATAACACAATTAAAATAGCATCAAACTACTTCCGAGGAATGTTTGCTGCTTTTGAAAATGCATTTATCAGACTTGGCCTGAGAAATACTCAAAGACAAAACAAGCTGTGCCATTTGATTATTTTTCATGTTTGAACATTGGACACTGAGCTCTGTAATGTTTAAAGTGAAATACGGGAGTGCTGTGCCAATAAAGCAGGATAAATGTCTGGGTTTGATCATTTAAATGTTTCACAGCATCCTGCTTGTGAAATAAAGATCATAGCAACTTAATATAAAATAAGTGATGCAGCAGACTGGTGATGTGAATTAATGGTTAAGGGTTGACAGGAACGCACATTTAACCTTTTACCTGCCTGTGTTCAAACTATTTGAATATATGCTGCTCGAAAAAATTAAAGGAACACGTTTTAATCAGAGTATCGCATCAAGTCAGTGAAACTTCTGGGCTATTGATCTGGTCAGTTAAGTAGCAGAGGGGGTTGTTAATCAGTTTCAGCTGCTTTGGTGTTAATGAAATTAACAAAAGGTGCACTAGAGGGGCAACCATGAGACGACCCCCAAAACAGGAATGGTTTAACAGGTGGAGGTCACTGACATTTTTCCCTCCTCACCTTTTCTGACTGTTTCTTCACTAGTTTTGCATTTGGCTACGGTCAGTGTCACTACTGGTAGCATGAGGCGATACCTGGACCCTACAGAGGTTGCACAGGTAGTCCAGATTCTCCTAGCACAGTCTCAAGGGCATGGAGGAGATTCCAGGAGACAGGCAGTTACTTTAGGAGAGCTGGACAGGGCCATAGAAGGTCCTTAACCCATCAACAGGACCTGTATCTGCTCCTTTGGGAAAGAGGAACAGGATAAGCACTGCCAAGCCCTACTAAATGACCTCCAGCAGGCCAATGGTGTGAATGCCTCTGACCAAACAATCAGAAACAGACTTCGCGAGGGTGGCCTGAGGGCACAATGTCCTCTAGTGGGCCCTGTGCTAACTGCCTGGCACCGTAGAGCTTGATTGGCATTTGCCATAGAATACCAGAATTGGCAGGTCCACCACTGGTGCCCTGTGCTTTTCACAGATGAGAGCAGGTTCACCCTGAGCACATGTGATAAACGTGAAAGGGTCTGGAGAAGCCATGAAGAATGTTATGCTGTTTGTAACATCATTCAGCATGACCGGTTTGGTGGTGGAGTCAGTGATGCCCTGGAGAGGCATATCCATGGAGGGACACACAGATCTCTACAGTCTACACAACGACACCTTGACTGCCATTAGGTATTGGGTTGAAATCCTTGAACCCATTGTCAGACCGTAAACTGGTGCAGTGGGTCCTGGGTTCCTCCTGGTGCACAACAATGCCCGGCCTCATGCTGTGAGAGTATGCAGGCAGTTCCTGGAGGATGCAGGAATTGATACCATTGACTGGCCCCCACACTCGCCTGACCTAAATCCAGTAGAACACCTCTGGGACATTATGTTTCGGTCTATCTGACCCCACCAGGTTGCACCTCAGACTGTTCAGGAGCTAAGTGATGCCCTGGTCCAGATCTGGGAGGAGATCCCCAGGACACCATTCATTGTCTCATTAGGAGCATGTCCCGATGATACAAGCATGTGGGGGCCATACAAACTACCGAGTACGATTTTGAGATGCTGCAATGAAATTTCGGCAAAATGGATTAGCCTGCTGCCACACTTTTTCACTTTGATTTTCAGAATGTCTTTTAATTCAGCCCTCTGTAGGTTGATAATTGTCATTTCCATCAAACGATGTGGCATCCTTTCATTTATAGAGCAGTAT
Source organism: Erpetoichthys calabaricus (assembly GCF_900747795.2). Lineage (NCBI taxonomy): Eukaryota > Metazoa > Chordata > Cladistia > Polypteriformes > Polypteridae > Erpetoichthys > Erpetoichthys calabaricus. Next base: position 247,705,729 of record NC_041394.2, read on the forward strand.
ATTATATATATATTATACTGTGGTGGGTTGGCACCCTGCCTGGGATTGTTTCCTGCCTTGTGCCCTGTGTTGGCTGGGATTGGCTCCAGCAGACCCCCGTGACCCTGTGTTCGGGTTCAGCGGGTTAGGAAATGGATGGATGGATGGATGGATATATATATATATATATATATTATATATATACAGTGCATCCGGAAAGTATTCACAGCGCATCACTTTTTCCACATTTTATTATGTTACAGCCTTATTCCAAAATGGACTAAACTCATTTTTTTCCTCAGAATTCTACACACAACACCCCATAATGACAACGTGAAAAAAGTTTACTTGAGATTTTTGCAAATTTATTAAAAATAAAAAAACTGAGAAAGCACATGTACATAAGTATTCACAGCCTTTGCTCAATACTTTGTCGATGCACCTTTGGCAGCAATTACAGCCTCAAGTCTTTTTGAATATGATGCCACAAGCTTGGCACACCTATCCTTTGCCAGTTTTGCCCATTCCTCTTTGCAGCACCCCTCAAGCTCCATCAGGTTGGATGTAAAGCGTCGGTGCACAGCCATTTTAAGATCTCTCCTGAGATGTTCAATCAGATTCAAGTCTGGGCTCTGGCTGGGCCACTCAAGGACATTCACAGAGTTGTCCTGAAGCCACTCCTTTGATATCCTGGCTGTGTGCTTAGGGTCGTTGTCCTGCTGAAAGATGAACCGTCGCCCCAGTCTGAGGTCAAGAGCACTCTGGAGCAGGTTTTCAACCAGGATGTCTCTGTACATTGCTGCAGTCATCTTTCCCTTTATCCTGACTAGTCTCCCAGTCCCTGCCGCTGAAAAACATCCCCACAGCATGATGCTGCCACCACCATGCTTCACTGTAGGGATGGTATTGGCCTGGTGATGAGCGGTGCCTGGTTTCCTCCAAACATGGCGCCTGGCATTCACACCAAAGAGTTCAATCTTTATCTCATCAGACCAGAGAATTTTCTTTCTCGTGGTCTGAGAGTCCTTCAGGTGCCTTTTGGCAAACTCCAGGAGGGCTGCCACGTGCCTTTTACTAAGGAGTGGCTTTCTTCTGGCCACTCTACCATACAGGCCTGATTGGTGGATTGCTGCAGAGATGGTTGTCCTTCTGGAATGTTCTCCTCTCTCCACAGAGGACCTCTGGAGCTCTGACAGAGTGACCATCAGGTTCTTGGTCACCTCCCTGACTAAGGCTCTTCTCCCCTGATTGCTCAGTTTAGATGGCCAGCCAGCTCTAGGAAGAGTCCTGGTGGTTTCGAACTTCTTCCACTTACGGATGATGGAGGCCACTGTGCTCATTGGGACCTTCAAAGCAGCAGAAATTTTTCTGTAACCTTCCCCAGATTTGTGCCTCGAGACAATCCTGTCTCGGAGGTCCACAGACAATTCCTTTGACTTCATGCTTAGTTTGTGCTCTGACATGAACTGTCAACTGTGGGACCTTACATAGACAGGTGTGTGCCTTTCCAAATCATGTCCAGTCAACTGAATTTACCACAGGTGGACTCCAATGAAGCTGCAGAAACATCTCAAGGATGATCAGGGGAAACAAGATGCACCTGAGCTCAATTTTGAGCTTCATGGCAAAGGCTGTGAATACTTATGTACATGTGCTTTTTCAATTTTTTTATTTTTAATAAATTTGCAAAAATCTCAAGTAAACTTTTTTCATATTGTCATTATGGGGTGTTGTGTGTAGAATTCTGAGGGAAAAAATGAATTTAATCCATTTTGGAATAAGGCTGTAACATAACAAAATGTGGAAAAAGTGATGCGCTGTGAATACTTTCCAGATGCACTGTATATATATATATATATATATGAGAGAGTGTCATCCATAAGTAAAACACTTAGAGATAACATTTGCCAAGAACAAGCACCATTGAATAAAGACAGTTTATTCCAGTAAAAGTAGGCCTATAAATGTCAGGTCACACATCAGCAAGGGCACATAATGGCCAGAGCAAAACTGAGGTAGCTGCAGACTTTCTAGGGTTCATGGCTCCACCCTTGAGGGTTACAGTGGCTGCTGGTTTTCGCTGTAACGTCTCTATTACTCAAAGCTCTGGTCTGGTCGGTAACTCCATTCTTTGTCCAGGTTTTGGATTCATGACTTCTGCTGTGAATTTGTGAATTTAGAACAATGGATTCTCTAACCCACCTAACCTTTTCAGAGTCACAGGGGCCAATGCTTCTTCAAGAAGCAAAAGGGGCATAACTGGAGGGGAGCCTGAATGCTGTGTCTGCCCATCACAGGTCACTTTCACACACACTCATACTTAGAGTGGCAGTGAATGCTCAGGTGCTTGTTTCAGTCCAACATGCTGATTCATTACAAATGTACACCACAAACCCTGTAGAGCTAAGATAAACAGTTTCACCATGACCTACATGGACGGAAGGTGGTGCTCAGTTAGGGGGCTAATACTGATTAATACACCCTTCTATCCAATTACCTTTCCGATACACATGACAGGCTTTTAGTCACTAATCATGGTCCCTGTGAGTGTGATGTGCTGCGTGTTGATTAGCATACACAAGTAAGACTTTCACTGTACTCTGTACATATGACAATAACGACTCTCTAAACATGTAATTATTACCTTTGTCTCCTACAATGCTAGTGTTGAAACAAACATCCATATCTTTTGACCCTTATTGTCAGTGCTCACACATACTACAACTCACCGGAGCCACAAGAGTCAATGCTGAGCTACTCAAGTCATACACACCTGAATTGTCAGGATTTCAGATTCCTCAGAATTACCTCTCGACACTTCTCACCATCCAACTTCATCGTGTTAATGTACACTTGGGTCGGCGTTCTGCAAGCAACACAAAGCAATTTGCCTTTTGATTGTCAGGGTTAACACCCTTTTTGTGAAAATAAGGCAAACACATTATGCCTTTATTATGTCGCTCCGAATATAATGTGACCAGAAAAATGCCATTTCTCACTGATCCGATTATTATTTTTAGATATTGTAGCACTGCTGATTCCAGACAAAAAACAGAAAGTGGCAGAGGGCACCTAGGCCAGTGTTTCCTCAACTAATTACTAAAAATGAATTGAAACCCAAGAATCTATTAAAATAAGTAATTAGGGAAAAATTGGGAAGGAAGGTAATTCTTTTACTTAAACAGGAAGATCAATGAGAGATAACTATCTTAAAGTGTCAATTATCGATCCAAGATCAGCAGCAATGGAGCCAGCTAGTGTTTTCTGCACGCTGCATAACCAGTTAAAATTGCAAGTCCTGGTTCAGTCCATGCTGCTTTTCTTTTGATCCAGCCTTCTACCCACATTCGGTTGCAACTATAATGTAGCATCAGCTAAATTATTCCAGGGGGTCTTGAACAACATACAGGCTTGAGCAGATGACATTTAATGTAAGTAAATGTAAAGTGTTACTTGTAGAAAGAATTACATGATTACATCTTGCCTGAAGAAGGGGCCTGAGTTGCCTCGAAAGCTTGCATATTGTAATCTTTTTAGTTAGCCAATAAAAGGTGTCATTTTGCTTGGCTTTTTTTTTTTTTTGTAGAAAGAAGAAATGTTTGAGTACACAATGGGGTGTCTGAAACTTGAAAGTACCCGTTGACGCACATAGGGGACAGTTTAAGAGGTTGAAGGTCTGGGATAACGCCTTCTCTATTTCTCCATTTGATGATGTCCATGGCTTTTCCACTGCTGACATCACTTCCCGTGTCTGTCCACCTGGACCCGCCTCTTCCTGCTGGAGCTCATCTTTGGTAGTTGAAACCAGACTCTTGCCTGAAAAGACATCTCTTAGCACTCGTACCCGCATTTTTTTTGTTCTCTTTTTTGAGATTCTAATTATACTGGAATTGCCCACAGGTGCCCCAACACTTCCTACTGTTTCTGCTTGTCTATTACACATTATTAATAAGTCATCCAAACAGTAGACAGAAGTAATGAAGAAAGCTAACAGAATGTTAGGTTATACAGTCCAAGGTGTGGAGTGCAAGTCAAGGGAGGGAATGTTAAGGTTCTATAACAGACTAGTGAGGCCTCACGTGGACTGCTATGTACAGTTTTGGTCTCCATAGTACAAGAAAAGACATAGCAGTGCTGTTCAGAGAAGAGCGACAAGGCTGATTTTATGGCTGAGAGGTAGAGGAGGCAGGAAGAGTCAAACCTTTCCAGTTTAAGCAAACCGAGATTATGAGGGGACACGATTGAAGTGTTTAAAATTATGATCGGAATAAGTTCAGTGGATCCTGTTATTATTTTAAAATAAACTCTGCAACAAGAACATGGGGACACAGTTGAAAACTGCAGATTTCACACAAATGTCAGACAGCTTTTCTTCATACAAAGAATCACAGACACATGGAATAAATTACCAAGTAATGGAGTAGAGAGTAGGACTTTAGGGATCTTCAGAGGTTGACTTCATATTATTTTGGATAATGTTAAATGAATACAATGGATGGGCTTGTTGGGCTGAATGCCCTGATCTCCTCACAAATTTCCAGGGGTCAAATGTTGTTCCCTTCTTGCCATGTCACAGTTTGACATTGAGGTTTGGGGGTCCAGATTAACCATAAAAACAACTGTATATATTTAGAGTCAAAACTGTACTCCTATATACAGTGGTGTGAAAAACTATTTGCCCCCCTTCCTGATTTCTTATTCTTTTGCATGTTTGTCACACAAAATGTTTCTGATCATCAAGCACATTTAACCATTAGTCAAATATAACACAAGTAAACACAAAATTGCAGTTTGTAAATGGTGGTTTTGATTATTTAGGGAGAAAAAAAAAATCCAAACTTACATGGCCCTGTGTGAAAAAGTAATTGCCCCCTGAACCTAATAACTGGTTGGGCCACCCTTAGCAGCAATAACTGCAATCAAGCGTTTGCGATAACTTGCAGTGAGTCTTTTACAGCGCTCTGGAGGAATTTTGGCCCACTCATCTTTGCAAAATTGTTGTAATTCAGCTTTATTTGAGGGTTTTCTAGCATGAACCGCCTTTTTAAGGTCATGCCATAGCATCTCAATTAGATTCAGGTCAGGACTTTGACTAGGCCACTCCAAAGTCTTCATTTTGTTTTTCTTCAGCCATTCAGAGGTGGATTTGCTGGTGTGTTTTGGGTCATTGTCCTGTTGCAGCACCCAAGATCGCTTCAGCTTGAGTTGACGAACAGATGGCCGGACATTCTCCTTCAGGATTTTTTGGTAGACAGTAGAATTCATGGTTCCATCTATCACAGCAAGCCTTCCAGGTCCTGAAGCAGCAAAACAACCCCAGACCATCACACTACCACCACCATATTTTACTGTTGGTATGATGTTCTTTTTCTGAAATGCTGTGTTCCTTTTACGCCAGATGTAACGGGACATTTGCCTTCCAAAAAGTTCAACTTTTGACTCATCAGTCCACAAGGTATTTTCCCAAAAGTCTTGGCAATCATTGAGATGTTTCTTAGCAAAATTGAGACGAGCCCTAATGTTCTTTTTGCTTAACAGTGGTTTGCGTCTTGAAAATCTGCCATGCAGGCCGTTTTTGCCCAGTCTCTTTCTTATGGTGGAGTCGTGAACACTGACCTTAATTGAGGCAAGTGAGGCCTGCAGTTCTTTAGACGTTGTCCTGGGGTCTTTTGTGACCTCTCGGATGAGTCGTCTCTGCGCTCTTGGGGTAATTTTGGTCGGCCGGCCACTCCTGGGAAGGTTCACCACTGTTCCATGTTTTTGCCATTTGTGGATAATGGCTCTCACTGTGGTTCGCTGGAGTCCCAAAGCTTCAGAAATGGCTTTATAACCTTTACCAGACTGCTAGATCTCAATTACTTCTGTTCTCATTTGTTCCTGAATTTCTTTGAATCTTGGCATGATGTCTAGCTTTTGAGGTGCTTTTGGTCTACTTCTCTGTGTCAGGCAGCTCCTATTTAAGTGATTTCTTGATTGAAACAGGTGTGGCAGTAATCAGGCCTGGGGGTGGCTATGGAAATTGAACTCAGGTGTGATACACCACAGTTAGGTTAATTTTTAACAAGGGGGCAATTACTTTTTCACACAGGGCCATGTAGGTTTGGATTTTTTTTCTCCCTAAATAATAAACACCATCATTTAAAAACTGCATTTTGTGTTTACTTGTGTTATATTTGACTAATGGTTAAATGTGTTTGATGATCAGAAACATTTTGTGTGACAAACATGCAAAAGAATAAGAAATCAGGAAGGGGGCAAATAGTTTTTCACACCACTGTATTTACATCCCATCCCATGTCCATCTCATTCATTGGTCAACAATCCTGCGTCTAATTCAAAAACACAGTATTATGGGAAAGTGTCTTTCCTGTATCTTGTGTGCAGAGTTAAATGGAAAAACTATTAATATTTTAGCAAAACATACATGTATTTTGCACATTTTGAGCATTTGAATGGATAACAGATACAGTATGTAGATTATGTAACACAAAACACAAGAGTTTGCTTGAGGAGGAGTGGAGGCAAAGAGAGAGATGAAGAGAAAGAAAGAAGGAGAAAAGAAAGTGTTTTGTGCTGTGTTCTAGTGCTTGAACTGTGCTGTACAAGTGAGAAATGGGGGAAGGCATTTCCCGCGAGTGAAAAGCCCATATATATTGAGTCTAGAAAAAATGATCAGCAAGTCTTTGATAGGCTGTAACAAAATGACGAAAGTACGGGCGCATTTTTTTTTTCACACACGCGGCGCAAGACCTTTTATTCGAAGGACATGAAAAATTTCAAGATTTAATATGTACAAGGGGTAACACTGCAAATGCAGCCCAGACCAGAAAAGACAGCTGGCAAAAAGTGGCCGACAAATTAAACGCTAAGTAGTGTGCATTGTACTTACTGAATGCAGCGTTTCATTTCCTATGTGTCAGATTATCCATCCATCCATTTTCCAACCCGCTGAATCCGAACACTGGGTCACGGGGGTCTGCTGGAGCCAATCCCAGCCAACACAGGGCACAAGGCAGGAACCAATCCCGGGCAGGGTGCCAACCCACTGCAGGACACACACAAACACACCCACACACCAAGCATACACTAGGGCTAATTTAGAATCGCCAATCCACCTAACCAGCATGTCTTTGGATTCTGGGAGGAAACCAGAGTACCCGGAGGAAACCCATGCAAACTCCACACAGGGAGGGCCCGGGAAGCAAACCCGGGTCCCCAGGTCACCCAACTGCGAGGCAGCAGCGCTGCCCACTGCGCCACCGTGCCGCCCCATGTCAGATTAATTATTATTTAATATGTCATAATTCCAGATCAAACGTGAGCACAAGGAGAACATGTGAACAGGTTAAAATGAAGTACAAGAATATACTTCAAACTGGTAAATATTGGTATATAACTATTTAAAGAATTGTTGACATAAATAATCATATATAATATAAAAAACATTAATTTTAAAGCTAATAAGAAGGCAGACAAGCAAAAAACAGGTGGAAGTCCACGCGGTCCAGACCTAATCCCTGCAGAAGAGTTGGCTATCCAGCAAAATGCCCATCACCCTGTTTCTGATGACATTCCAGTGGGAAGCTCCTCCTCAGAACCAGTGGCAGGATGCAGTGGTCACTTCAGTTCAGGTAAAGGATGGTAATTGCATATATTTGTCCTCCATGTGTGCCATAGGTATGTTCCATATAGCCCTCTTCTTTTGTTGGGTCAGTTGCAGGGAATGTCATATCCCTTGAACCTGTGTCTGACCAACGAGATATTGACGAAGGTCAAATATTTGATGAAGACACTGTGTCTGATTATTCATCAGGAGGAGAGGTACATTTTCCAAATAATGTTTGATCAAACTCCACTCTGATCAGTCCCATGTGCCCCAATCACATTTGGAAATCCTGAGTAATGAGAATGTTAGGCTGATTGTGAGATTCTTCATGGAACTGTGGGTGTTTTTGCCTGTGTTTTACCTACCTGCAATGGCATGAAACACCTCTTTTGTCTGTAGACGCAGGTGTCCAGGAAACACTATGAAAACCCGAAGGAAATGTTTCAGAGCCAAACAGACTTTACGAATTGCTTGCAAACTGCACTTTTAGATAGATTTTCCGCATCACCTTCAGTATATAAAAAAGTGCTGCTTGTAAAAAACCTCAAAGCAATGCATACAGTCTGTGTGGTTGTGAGAGCCTGACTTCGCCAAGTTTGACTTCGAATATAAGGTGCTAATAAATCTTTGAGGTATAATATTCCCCCTCGGCTAAAGCGGTATCTTTCAAAAAGAATTTCCTCTGGGAGCAATAAAGGATCTTGCCGATCGCACAAAACCCTCTCTATATGAAAATCCATCCATCCATCCATTTTCCAACCCGCTGAATCCGAACACAGGGTCACGGGGGTCTGCTGGAGCCAATTCCAGCCAACACAGGGCACAAGGCAGAGAACCAATCCCGGGCAGGGTGCCAACCCACCGCAGGACACACACAAACACGCCCACACACCAAGCACACACTAGGGCCAATTTAGAATCGCCAATCCACCTAACCTGCATGTCTTTGGACTGTGGGAGGAAACTATATGAAAATCTCTTCATATAATTTGCGCACCATTATCTATTGGTCGCTCATTCATGAATGCCGAAGCATGACTGGATGACTTTCATGCACCGTCACCGATTACGTGTGTAAACTAATCCTTGTCTACATAGAACAAATGTGCTCCAAGCAGGTTTGAGGATTAGGATGTGTTGCTATGACAACACTTCCAGCAAGAGTTTCGAAAAAACCGACAGATCCAGGATCAGGCCAAATCGTCAATGATTACATCCAGCTAAACAAGTAATCCACGTATTATACCCCCAAGAGTGGCGATTGGACATGTAAAAGACGAAAATACTGTAAACAAAATATAAAAGTTAAAATAACCTCTCTCAAGCCAGATCTGAAGCAATAACTTAGTCTGTAATTCAAATTATACAGAATGGTTCTCAGTCTTTTTTTAAGAGTAGGCGACATGTACCAGGGAGTTGCTTAGGGCAGCATGGATTCTAGTATTAATTGATTTATCCATCATCTAAACTTGCTTATTACAGTAGGGACACAGGACAGTTGCGGCCCACCCCAGCAAGCAATGCATGCAGGCAGGCAGGAACAAACCCTGGACAGAGTGCCTGCCCATCACAAGGTGGACACCCGCACACACACACACACACACACACACACACACATCAGGGGCCAATTTAAAATCACCAATTCAACTAATGCCTATAGATTATGGGAGGAAACTGAGGCAAACCCATATGCAAACTCTAGGCAGGGAGTCCCCATGCCTCCAATTTCTTTCATTAGTAACATATTTACATTAACTGAGTAAAAATACAGGAAGAAATACCCTTTATTTGAGACATATTTTAGTACCAGTTTTTGTGCACCCCTTGCAGAGGCAGACCCCCCCCCCCCCCCTTGCCACTTCTTAAACTCCGCCCATGCTTCTTGCCTACCCATAGTAGAACAAAGTGAGCAGTAAAAAGGAGGGGGCCAGGAGAATATGTGATGTCACATGACACGATTTATGGCCTTTGCCTGTGTCAGATTTGCCAACTGCAGTTGTTGGTCTCGTTGGAAGACAATGTCAGTTTACACAACTGGAAATCGGTGGGTATGTCATATTTAATGACTGCAGGACTTCCATCATAGTCTTGTTCTGCCAATTTTCTGACAGCCAGTAACTTCTGCTTGTCAGTGCCGGTGCTATATGATGGGTTGACATGTACTGCATGTTCAGCCGCAGTTTCTGCCCTTAATTTCATTTTTCCGTTGCACAATGCAGTGCCACTGGGGGCCGTGCGTTCGTCATTTTCATTGAACCCTGAGCCATGAATAGTTAAATTAGCTGACAGGAAAGCGCCATATTGAAGGCCAGAACTTAAAACATCCACTAAAGGCTCACCAACGAGCCTTACGTGCCTCATTCGATAGTTAACTTTACAGCACAATTTTACCACTTGGAGTAGTCTTCTCTTCCCCAAATCTCCCACTGGGACCACCACTTGTAAAGACGCTGACGTTAGTTTCCCACTTGGAAGCTCGTACTGTACTTCACTTCCATTCCTGTGCACATGAATACAATAAAAGTACACTGTAGACAACAAACTCAGAACACCAAACAAGCAAAGGAAAAGCACGCAAAGCCAACGGCTAAGATTTTTAAATGAAAACGATTTAAGCAATGTCACTACTAACTGTTGCAATATAATTTATAAAAACAGTAATTAAAATGCTGGTTCTTAACTGTAGATGTCTTCATTCACCTGAACTGAGCGGCCTTCCTCATCGCGTTGAACACTTAAGTGCTGGAATTACGGAGTGTCTGATTGGTCAGCTCGGTTCTATTTGGACTAGAAGTGATGATTGGTGTTTACACGTGGCGCATTGTTGCGACCAACGTAGTAAATTAGCGTATCTGCTCAACTTCAGGGCAGCCAGAAGAGTCACTTCTATAATACGTAACAAGTACCTTTATTTTTTGAATAATAATTTGCGGGTCCTTTGGTAGGACGCCTGGTCACAGTATTTAGAAAAGCTCGATATAATCCCCAAAACGGTTTGAGACAAACGAGAAATACCAATATCCCTGCAGCACATGTAGATCAACCCGGTGTTCTACCAGTTGTTCTTCGCCATTTTATTTTACAGACAGCTTATTACTTAACGATTGATCGCAATAATCGATGGACACCGAGCAAGTAGAATCATGCAACAGATCGATGGCTGTTCGTTGTAGGAGTGGTGAGAACTCGTTTGGTCACCCATTGTCATCAATACACTGGCAAGATCTTTAAAACGTATACGAGGACTAGCTGTGCCCCGTGGCTTCACCCACATAGCAATGAAACAGGACAAACTTTAAAAATTAGTAGACGTTGCCACTATATCTGATCGTGTTCAGCTTTGACGGGAAAGCGGCAGCTACCTTCTAAAACACATGGAGCTCTGATCTCTCTCTCAAAAAGGTCAAAGGTTACTCCTTAACAATCTGTAGATGATAATGTATGTTGAAGAAACAGGTATCTCTAGCTAAGCGGAGGCAAGGTGCACTCCAACACGTGGCGAGACGTAGACCAACTCGAGTAGAGGCTGGCTAGTGAATGATGAAGGCCCCGCCCCCCTGCTCTCGGTCTACAGCCACTCTGTTGGTTTTGCATAAATACCTCGTTACCGCAAGCGAACTATGGTACTTAGCGGGATGAGAGAAGTCGCAAAATCAACCGGAAAGTTCAAGCAAATTATAGAAAACAACCAGATCTAAATCCGTTAAGAAATTCTCTCTTGAAAAGCGGACAGACATACAGACAAAACGCGCTTATAACACAAAATTTTTAAAACCATTAAGTATCGGCTGCTTACCCACATAGTACATACTGGGAAGTCACCGCGGTGCACATTTTGTTGTTGTAGCTGCCTCGTATACACGGTGGTTTTATCACAGGTGTATGCAGCACGAGATGCCAATTTCTCCAATTTCCTTGAAATTCGCCTCTACTTCATCATTAGTGGCAGTATCCAAGCCCCACTGACAGCTATCAATATGTAGTTGCACTTCGATATACTCCAATATGCTTGTAGTCAGGGGTGCTGTGGAAGGTTCTGGAGGTGCCAAGCTGTTATGCCCTTGTCGTACTGTAGCTATACAAACTTGGCCAGGGCTTCGCGCTGTTCTGTACAGGCTTACCATTATATGAGCCTTCCTACTTCATCACAATTTCAAGAGATGCTGCATCTTATTTTGGCTGTGATGGCCAGAGGCCCCTCCTTTAACCGCCACCTTACCGTGGTGGAGGGGTTTGCGTGTCCCAATGATCCTAGGAGCTCTGTTGTCCGGGGCTTTATGCCCCTGGTAGGGCCACCCAAGGCAAACTGGTCCTAGGTGAGGGATGAGACAAAGAGCGGTTAAAAAAACCTCCTATGATGGAAAACAATTTTGGACGGCGTTTTCCCTTGCCCGGACGCGGGTCACCGGGGCCCCACTCTGGAGCCAGGCCTGGAGGTGGGGCTCGATGGCGAGCGCCTGGTGGCCGGGCCTGCACCCATGGGGCTCGGCCGGGCACAGCCCGAAGAGGCAACGTGGGTCCCCCTTCCCATGGGCTCACCACCTATGGGAGGGGCCAAGGAGGTCGGGTGCAGTGTGAGTTGGGTGGTGGCCGAAGGCGGGGGACCTTGGCGGTCCGATCCTCGGCTACAGAAACTGGCTCTTGGGACGTGGAATGTCACCTCTCTGAAGGGGAAGGAGCCTGAGCTAGTGCACGAAGTTGAGAGGTTCCGGCTAGATATAGTCGGACTCACCTCGACGCACAGCTTGGACTCTGGAACCAATCTCCTTGAGAGGGGCTGGACTCTGTACCACTCTGGAGTTGCCCCCGGTGAGAGGCGCCAAGCAGGTGTGGGTATACTTATTGCCCCCCAACTTGGAGCCTGTACATTGGGGTTTACCCCGGTGGACGAGAGGGTAGCCTCCCTTCGCCTTCGGGTGGGGGGACGGATCCTAACTGTTGTTTGTGCGTATGCACCAAACAGCAGTTCGGAGTACCCACCCTTTTTGGAGTCCCTGGAGGGGGTGCTAGAGGGCATACCTTCTGGGGACTCCCTCGTTCTGCTGGGAGACTTCAATGCTCACGTGGGCAATGACAGTGAGACCTGGAAGGGCGTGATTGGGAGGAATGGCCCCCCCGATCTGAACCTGAGCAGTGTTTTGTTATTGGACTTCTGTTCTCGTCACTGATTGTCCATAACGAACACCATGTTCAAGCATAGGAGTGTTCATATGTGCACTTGGCACCAGGACACCCTAGGCCTCAGTTCGATGATCGACTTTGTGGTCGTGTCGTCGGACTTGCGGCCACATGTCTTGGACACTCGGGTGAAGAGAGGGGCGGAGCTGCCAACTGATCACCACCTGGTTGTGAGTTGGCTTCGATGGTGGGGGAGGATGCCGGTCAGGCGTGGTAGGCCCAAACGTGTTGTGAGGGTCTGCTGGGAACGTCTGGCAGAGCCCCCTGTCAGAAGTAGCTTCAACTCCCACCTCCAGCAGAACTTCGACCACATCCCGAGGGAGGTGGGGGACATTGAGTCCGAATGGGCCATGTTCCGTGCCTCTATTGTTGAGGCAGCTGACCGGAGCTGTGGCCGTAAGGTGGTCGGTGCCCATCATGGTGGCAATCCCCGAACCCGTTGGTGGACACCGGTGGTGAAGGATGCCGTCAAGCTGAAGTAGGAGTCCTACAGGACCCTTTTGTCCTGTGGGACCCTGGAGGCAGCTGATAGGTACCGGCAGGCCAAGCGGAATGCGGCTTTGGTGGTTGCTGAGGCAAAAACTTGGGTGTGGGAGGAGTTTGGGGAGGCCATGGAGAACGACTTTCGGACGGCTTCGAGGAGATTCTGGTCCACCATCCGGCGTCTCAGGAAGGGGAAGCAGTGCAGTGTCAACACTGTATATGGTGGGGATGGTGCGCTGCTGACCTCGACTCGGGACGTTGTGGGTCGGTGGGGGGAGTACTTCGAAGACCTCCTCAATCCCATTAACATGCCTTCCAATGAGGAAGCAGAGCCTGGGGACTCAGAGGTGCTCTCCCCCATCTCTGGGACTGAGGTCACCGAGGTGGTTAAAAAACTCCTTGGTGGCAGGGCCCCGGGGGTGGATGAGATACGCCCGGAGTTCCTAAAGGCTCTGGATGTTGTAGGACTGTCTTGGTTGACACACCTCTGCAACATCGCATGGACATCAGGGACAGTGCCTCTGGATTGGCAGACCGGGGTGGTGGTCCCCCTCTTTAAGAAGGGGGACCGGAGGGTGTGTTCCAACTACAGAGGGATCACACTCCTCAGCCTCCCTGGAAAAGTCTATTCAGGGGTCCTGGAGAGGAGGGTCCGTCGGATAGTCGAGCCTCGGATTCAGGAGGAACAGTGTGGTTTTCGTCCTGGTCGCGGAACAGTGGACCAGCTCTATACCCTTAGCAGGGTCCTGGAGGGTGCATGGGAGTTTGCCCAACCAGTCTACATGTGTTTTGTGGACTTGGAAAAGGCATTCAACCGTGTCCCTCGGGGAATCCTGTGGGGGGTACTCCGAGAGTATGGGGTACCGGCCCCCCTGATAAGGGCTGTTCGGTCCCTGTACGATCAGTGCCAGAGCTTGGTCCGCATTGCCGGCAGTAAGTCGAACCCGTTTCCAGTGAGAGTTGGACTCTGCCAGGGCTGCCCTTTGTCACCGATTCTGTTCATAACTTTTATGGACAGAATTTCTAGGCGCAGCCAGGGTGTTGAGGGGGTCCGGTTTGGTGGGCTCAGGATTGGGTCACTGCTTTTTGCAGACGATGTTGTCCTGTTTGCTTCATCAGGCCGTGATCTTCAGCTCTCTCTGGATCGGTTCGCAGCCGAGTGTGAAGCAGCTGGGATGAGAATCAGCACCTCCAAATCCGAGACCATGGTCCTCAGCCGGAAAAGGGTGGAGTGCCCTCTCAGGGTTGGTAGCGAGATCCTGCCTCAAGTGGAGGAGTTCAAGTATCTTGGGGTCTTGTTCACGAGTGAGGGAAGAATGGAGCGCGAGATCGACAGGCGGATCGGTGCGGTATCCGCAGTAATGCGGGCTCTGCATCAGTCTGTTGTGGTGAAAAAGGAGCTGAGCCGCAAGGCGAAGCTCTCAATATACCAGTCGATCTATGTTCCTACCCTCACCTATGGTCATGAGCTATGGGTAGTGACCGAAAGAACGAGATCGCGAATGAGTTTCCTCCGCAGGGTGTTTGGGCTTTCCCTTAAAGATAGGGTGAGAAGCTCAGTCATCCGGGAGGGGCTCAGAGTAGAGCCGCTGCTCCTCCGCATCGAGAGGAGTCAGATGAGGTGGCTCGGGCATCTGATCAGGATGCCTCCTGGACGCCTCCCTGGTGAGGTGTTCCGGGCACGTCTAACCGGGAGGAGGCCCCGGGGAAGACCCAGGACACGTTGGAGGGACTATGTCTCTCGATTGGCCTGGGAACGCCTTGGGATTCTCCCGGAAGAGCTAGAAGAAGTGGCCAGGGAGAGGGAAGTCTGGGCATCTCTGCTCAAGCTGCTGCCCCCGCGACCCGACCTCGGATAAGCGGGAGACAATGGATGGATGGATGGATGGATGGCCAGAGGCCAGAGACTGGCCCCGAGTTGAACTGAAATGGGCACCGTCACTCATTCACGACCAGTGCAAAGCCATCGATTCGTTTGAACTTGACATACACACTTTAAAAATAAAGGTGCCAGACGGGTTCTTGGTGGCGATAGGGGAAATGATTTTGGCACCCAAAACAATCACCCACATTTAAAGGTTAAAAAAACCCAACTATTTCTTTTAATTCGTACATGGCTCCATAAATAATTTCTCTGAATAGATTATAACAGATTTGTGAAACACCAGTGTGATCCTTATTTTAAAAGGACTCCCGTTGCAGAATAATAAAAGTTCATTTTGATCTGTCAGTATATTGCAGCCTACTATATATGAACGATTTCTGTTTCGTCAACGTATTACTTTTCAAAGCCCAAAGAGCCAACTTCATATGCAAAGCACCCTTCCCAGTATAAAATGGGTCTTTGTCAAGCAAGGGTTGTGAGAGAGGCTACACAACCCAGTAAAGTACCAATAAAGAACCGTTATTTTAAGAGTGCAAGGGGAAATGGCGTACAGTTAGGCCGCTGCATGAAACAATGTTCCAACAGAGCATCCAGTTAATGTTATGGCATCCGTTACCGAACTTGCTTACCCCTGCGGCCTCTGGTGCGAGGCAGGAGCCAACCCTGGACGGTTACATAACAGCAAAAGCATAAAGGCAACTGCCTGATTATAAAACGAGCAAAACGCACTGTGCACCCAGAACGATTTTGCAGCCGATAACACACACACACTCGCACAATCGTGCCGAAGTGTAATCAATACGCCGAAGTCTTTTTCTAGCTTCAGAACTAAACACACGCGAGCTCAAATACGTTTACGTTCAGAACGGCAAGAGAACTGATTTATTGCCGCGAAAAAGTCACCCGTGTACTTTTACGACACGTTTGCCTCTCGCTCATCGTGCACGAAATACAAATACACAAAAAATCGTACTTTTGTTGCCTTTAAATACTCATCGGAGTACAGTATTCGAGGACAGTGGTTGCGCTGTCTAAAACTGTTTATGTTCCCAACAATGATGGGTGGCGTGCTGGCGCAGTGCGCTCTTAAAATGGCTCTTTACTGGGTGTTGTGTTTCCTTGTTGAACCCTTGCTTGATGAAGACCCATTTCATTCTGGGAAGGGTGCTTTGCATACGGAATTGGTTCTTTTGGGTTTTTCAAAGCTTCCCAAAGTGTGGATAAAACGGAAATGTTTAATGTAGAGTAGGCTACCAAGGATACTAACAGATCAAAACCTCCTGAACTCAGCTTCTTATTGTATGCAAAAAGAGTCCCTTTAAGATCAGGAGCCCATTGGTATTTCACAAACTGGTTATCATATTTTGATAGTTGTTCATGGTGCCTGTTATGGATACAACTAAATAAATGATGCTTTTCATGTGGATGGTTCTTTGGTTCCCCTCTGGCACGTTTATTTTTCAAAGTGCAGTGCGGGTAGCTGCACAGCTCCGTATGCTGCTCGGGGCGCCGTTAGGATGTGTTCGCCGTAAAGCGTGAAATGAGGTAAACAAGATTGTCATTTCAGGAACTTTATTGCATTACACACCCAGCACTATCGAACTTATGGGCTTCCCTCAACTGATCCTGTAGAATTGGCGTTAAGGCAAAAAGAAGTTAATTGTACTCTTCCTAAGTATGTGCATATGAACGTCGCCGAGTCTTTGTATAACTAACATTAATGGCACACAAAGCGCCGCATATCCCCCTACGGGAGACCACATTAGGCTAACCGTATTCTCTTTTTGGGTTGATTATAAAGCAGCGCGTACAGTAGGACGAACCTCCGCCATCAGCCTCCTTTATGTCGAACTCGACTCGGAGGTTTATTCATCCTTGACCAGGTACAGTTAAAAAAAAAAAAAGGATGCATGCAGATTTCAAACAATTTATATTTAGCCGTATTCACGTTGCCAGTTTTAATTGGAACAGCTGTGCAGGTCTTCTTTAATATTTAATTTGTGTTTGTATGTACACTGTTACAGTGACTGATTTCAGTTTAGTAGCGGCATTATTTTTGTCAATTGGAGGTCTTTAATTAAAACAGTAGGACTTTCCAGACTGGGGCCATCTGGCTCTTCCATTGTTTCGTTTCTAAACAAGGCGATTATGACAAGCATCTCGTGAAAAGCACATTTTGTGATCTTCAGCAACAAAGCCTGGAGTCGCATTTGGGGCACACCAAAATATTATTATTACTACAAGGTATACAGAATAATATAGCGAACAAGTGGAAAGTTATGCTGTAATAGCGGCAACATTGCGGGTGTGTTTTTTTTTTTGTTACTGAACTTATAATGCGTGTTACTCGGCAATTTAAAACCTCTTTGAAGAGGGCAAAACCGCGCAAGCGATCTAAACAGCCCATATCCTCCACTCGTGCAAGGCTTCATGGGGTAGATGTGGAGCTCAAAAAGCGGACATACACCGTTAAGTGTAATATGCTCACGATTTCGGCAATGTCAGGTTACGTACTGTTGTGATTCGTACCTGAAACTATTTATACTCCCACAGAGGTCAGGCCAAAGTCGAAGCGAGTTTCCAGCTCTTACTGTATTTGTTGCTTTTCGCATTCAAATCGTTAAACAAACCACAATACAGGTGTCCACTGTCACACAGAAATTCAACACAAACGTCCCACTTGGGAGAGAAGGCTGCCCCTGTAAACCGAATCATTAACAGGGGGGCTTTACGTTCTTGTTATTCAGCATTCGTTACTCACTTCTTGGCCATGGAACACGAACCATTTGTGGAGGACATAACGACGCCCTGTGTAACCCCTAGTGCGTTCTGATTGGTGCTTTATAAAGCATTTGTGGAGGTCTTATAAATGACTGATAGATGCGCCCAAGCATCCCGTGTTGCTGCGTTTTCATTGAAGTCAAAGGAACCCGACCATATTTTTAAAACCACCAGTTTAATGAAATGGACGCTTCACACACTGACATCAAATCCTATCAATCATGGTAATATATTATTAAAGTAAATCAATTTCCTTATACAGTACGTGCCCATCAGTGCATTTTTTTTAAAAAATTCGCTAAATTGATTCAAGGTCATATAGTTTCATCTATGCTAATTTCACACAGGCTACGGTTGGTCCGGAATTTCACCCCCGTCTACCGGAGCTGTGAGGCAGTAGTGCAAGTGCACCAAGTTCATACTACCCACTTTCCACACTTACCTCATTCTGAATGGACTTGGACAGTCAGGTTCTACATAAGCAGGCAAATGTATTAGAACAGGACATTAGCTGAAAGCAACCATGTCCACGCCGGCATGTTAATCCTATGTACTGTACACGAGTTTTCCTCTTCCATCTTAAAGTCCTGCAGCAGTGATCTAAATTTCCCTCTGGGATTAATAAATTTTAATCTAATCTCATTCAATCCTGAATTGCCCTGTCTGAGTGTACCCTGTGCTGGAGGGCATCAATTCCACAAAAGTACTTCCTTTGTGCTATTCAGGTTGGACTTTTGTTTGCCATAAACTTTTATTGGATTTGGTGAGAAAAAAGACGAATGAATGTCAGAAGACTGTGTGATCCAAAAATACTAATTAGTAGTAATAACGTACCTAAAGTATACTATGGGAGACAAAAAAAAAAAAAAAAATCCAAAAAAACAGAAGCAATCTGTGAAGTGTGAATAGTTGGGAGTTACAGAAAGACCTATTAAGTGTAAGGTCTTGAATTCCAAATACAAGATGCAATGATGACAGTGTCAGAATGAGCCGGTCTTAGCTGGGATGTACACTACATTCAGCTCTTAACCCTTTGTCCATGTAACAATTGTCACAATCCGAGATTCTGATCCTTTTGATTGGGAATTGTTATTTGTAAATCTAACACAATTTTCACAATGGTGTGCAAAAAAGAAAGAAAATTATAAACCATTAAAAATGTCGAAATGTCAACAATATTCTTTCGCTGCAGTGCCTTGTTGAACCACCTCTCATACATATTACAGCAAGTAGTCTTTTTAGGGGTTGATCAACATTTGCACAATCCTCCTTTCAAAATTGCTCAAGCTGTGCCCAGTTAGTTAAGGAGTGGTTGTGGAGTGTAGCCCTCTCCAAAGATGCTCAACAGGGATAAGGTCAGGATTCTGACTTGGCCACACAAGGATCTCACTTTTACTCACCCAAGGTTACTTGATTTTCCAGGACCCCTTGCAGCAGCTACAAAGAAAAACGTTACCTGATTTAGCCTTTTTGGCAGAAGGGAGCAGGTTTTTCTCCAGGATGTCTGTATTCTTCAGCATTTGTCTTCCCATCACTCCTGAGCAGACCGCAAGTCCCTGTTGTTGAAAAGCATCCCCATGACAAGCTACCACCACTGCATTTTACAATGGGGATGGTGTTACCTGGGTGATGTGTAGTAATTGATTTGCGCCACACATTCTGCTTAGTGTTCCAACTCAGAATGTTCTACATTAATCCCAGTAATGTTTCAAGTATCATTTTTCAGATCCTTCATATCCCAGGGCTCCTTTCTTACCACTCTTCCATAAGACACTTTTTGAGCAATCAATGCCTTGGAAAATGCTAAGCAAGAAACATCCTCTTCAGTTAGTGTCTATGGCATCTTCCCCTTAGAGTAACATTTGACATTACAGAAGCTTTTCTGACAAGTTTTAGGGGGGTGGCCTGACCTAGACAGCATGGCTGTAATTTCATATTTTTTCCACTTCCTTATGATGGACTGTACTGAGCTCCAAGATATGTTCAGTACCTCTGAAATGGTCTTGTGCTCTTCCTCATATATGTGCTTCCCTAGTATGTATCCCTGACTTTTGTCTTCATGTTGGAAAATCTTCACCATAGTACTGGGTCTCAGTGTGAAAGATGGTATTAATCCTCATAAATTAATTGAGAACAGATGATCCACCTTTGTACGAACAGGTGTAAACCATCAACAAATTGGCTGTAATATGCTAAGGGAATACACTGCACCAGCGCAAAGGTATCCTTGAATTTACAAAAGAACTTTTTTTTTTTAATTCACATTTATGACCTGTCCTTTTAAGCAAATTATAGAAAGGTTTTCAATTTGTTTCTTTTGATTTGGTAATGACATAGTGTAGCTTGACTGGAAAATTTCTTACTTTATCATAATTGGATTGCCTCAGATCCTAAACGTGAAAATAGGGGGCTCAATACATTTTCAAGGCATTGTATATTATATATACAAACAGAAGAAGCACCCTTGCAGCAAGTCTTCACACCCAGGACACCACCAGGGAGGTCAAAATTCTGAATCACAAAGCATTTATTTAAAGTACTTAAGAGGATGAACACACAGAGAAAAAGTAAAACTGGGCTTCACTAAGTGGCATTCATACTCTTCTCGACTTAGGCTGGCTCACGTATTTGCCCTGCTCCTCAAAGGAACTTCCTCTCTCACCTACTAGCCCTTTCTTGTGACCCCTTGCAAGATCTTCACCTATTCCACACTCAGTTATTTCTTTTTTAACTGCATTATTTTCTGAGGATACACAAAAGTATTTCTTTGTACAACACACAAGGCATCTACGGCCAACTCCAAATGCCATGACAAGTTTACTTCAGGCCAAGCTCTAGAACCAGTTGAGGGTCAGGCCCATATTTTCTACAATGACAGATGGAAGCTCCTCTATTGGACCATGGTATTTCTGGATCCCTCAGCTGTCAGTTATTCTGAGTGAGCTGTGTCTATCTGGCAGGCTCTCTGCCGACTGTTCTTTAAAAGAAGATGCATTGCTTCTCTGCTGTAAGTCACACACCAACTGTTCTATTAGTTAGAATACAGATGGACCACCCCTTCCTGCACTCTCCCTAGATTGCTTAACTTGGCCCCAGGTAGTGGCTACGCACTACCCTTCACATGCTTTCTCAGGAGAAAGTCATGCATCCTAGGTGGCTGTTGTATTGCTCAGTCCCTAGTGCCCTCTAATAATGCCTCATGACGTGAACCTTTTTAAAATGACAGTTCCCTCTCTGGATCAGGTGGTACCGTTCCCAGTCTTTGCTCCTAGCGGCATCTTGGCAGTTGGACTGACACCACTGCACAACATAAACCTGGAGAAGATTCTTCAAGTCCTTTCATTTTTGCTTTCACTGAGTATTATGCCTGCCTTCTCTAATTAAAAGACTTTTTTTTTGTTCATTAACTAACAGGTGACATTAATAAAATTGTTTCTAATTTGATATTCCCACCACCACCTCACCTCCCCCTCCTCCAAGCACAGCTCCTCATCTTAATGGCTGCTGCAGGATTCCGGCTCATCCAATTGTCTAAAAATGTACTCCAGTAACCATCTATCTAATCTGCATCACATGCCATGAAGTGAGCCCCCAATGTTTCCTATGACCTATGTTACATTCCTAACAGTTATATTCCAGCATCGTTTTTGACAACATAATTACATCTGTACTGAAAAGCAGCCTATAATTTAAGTAGTGGGATACATTCAGCATTCAGGCCAATTAATTCATGGAGTTCTGTAGTTACTAAACATCAAGATGCTCTAAACAGTTGAATGTACGATTTTGTACAACATACAGCAGAAGACTGTACTCAGAAAAAAGGACAACAGTGATATGTAAAATCACAAGTGATCATTTCTTAAGCTGCAGAATAATGCAGAATGACTCAAAGTTAGAAAAGTCCTACAGTGCTTCTAAGGACTTGAAACTAAATTCAGTTTAATGCAGTAGACTCTCTTAATAACCAACAATATATGCCCATTTTTCACCTTTTCAAATTCATGCTCTGCCAATTCTGGTTATTCTGAAGGACAATATACCCATATGCCAGATGTGCATAAAAAAATGGCGACTATGTTTAATGAAGTTGGTTACAGGTAGGAACATGAAGACCTTCCATTTACTAAAATACATATAAATCTAAATATATTCCTTTAAATTAATAACATTTCTTTGGACTACTCGAACCAACATGAACTTAAGTTATACGTTTGCACATTTGTATGCCATAATTTATTTCCACAATTAGAACTCAAAATGACCCGGATAACTTTCAAACTGGGTGAACACTTGGAAAATGCAGTTTAATGTAGAAAAGTGCAAAGTGCTACACATGGGCAGGCAACAGGAACATCAATTATAAATACAAGATGGGGGACACTGTCCTACAGGAAGCAAGGTCAGAAAAGGATTTAGGGGTATATGTTGACACATTTTTATCAACTAAGCAATTCACAGCAGCAATTGAAAACGCAAATAACACAAATTAGGTTATATTATAAAAACTACTGAATTTAAGTAATGGGATATTCTGCTCAAACTTTATAATGCACTCCCAAGACCCCTCTGGGAGCATTGTGTGCAGTTCAGGTCACCACTGTACAAGAAGCTGTGCAGAGGAGAGCAACTGAGTGCATCTCAGAACTTAAGGATATGTGCTAATCTGACATTCTCCGACTCGGAGAGTTAAACATACTTTGTCTTCAGTACAAGAAACTGCGTGGGGATCTAATCCAGGTATTTAATATCCTCAAAGGCATTGATAAAGTAGATCTAGCAGCAATATTCTTTCAGCTTAAGGGAGAATGACATACTCAAGTACATCCATGGAAATTAAGGAGAAATACATTTAGGACTGAAGCCAGGAAGCACTTCGTTGCATAAAGAGTTGTGGGGGTCTGGAAAGACGTACCAAGACATGTAGTTGAAGCAGAAACCTTGACAACCTTAAAGACGAATCTGGATGGGATATTGGGACAGCTTAGCTATTAGCTAAACAAATGGGTATGATAGTCTGAATGGTCTCTTGTCGTTAGTCAAATTTCGTATGTCGTCAGTAGTGGACTGTGTGTTAAAAAAGCTAACTTACTTTCCACATCATTGCCTAGACACTTGGGAACTTTGATTTTTCTCACTGAACCTTAGTTCTTGTAAAATCGTGCCATCATTCCCCATGACCAGACACTACCAACTTCCAAATACCTTGTGAGCCTTGACACTACCTTTTATAAGATGGGAGGATTCAGTACTTTGCCACACTTGTATCAGTTCATAGTTGGACCACAATTAATCTTTTGAATGGCTGACCTCCAAAAAGGAGTAGAAGTTCAAATTGCTGCTGCAATAGTTAGGACTCCAATACCCTCTAGCTGGCTTGTCCACAGTTGTTTTTGGTAAGATGCTGAATCATCATCAAAATCTGGGTGTTATTTTCATTGATGTCATTGTCATTTTCCCTACATAAACTTGTTTGACTTTTGATATTTTCAACCCTGGTCATTTTACTGTTCCAAGACCCCACCATAAAACTTCAAAAATGTTCATTCTTTGAGGCTCCTATTCTTTCCTGGAATGCTCTTCCCAGCTCTGTTTGTGAGGCTCGATCTATTTCAATGTTCAGAATTGGTTGTTATTCAGCAAGATCTTACTGTTACTATCTTTTTAATCTATACTATCTTGATTGACCAGCTTCGAAAGTTTTATCAGTTTACTTCTATTACTTTGTATCACGGGTTTAGTTGTATAACATAGATGCAATGATATATGGAGCTCCTTTGCAATGCTTTTTGTATACTGCTCAGTTTGTATATCCGATACCGGTGGATGATACTGTAAAGTAATCCTGCTTGCTCTTTAACAGTCTCATGATGGTGCCTTGAGTAAACAATAAATACATGATTGACCCAGGAGAAGTTCATCGTTCCCTTTTTCAAAATGTATTTTTTTTCATGGCATTACACATTCAAATTCAAACACACAACAGTTCAATGAATGTGAAGAAATTAAGTCAGAATCCTGAAAAAATCCACATGAAGAGGGGGAGAAGGCGTAAGCATCACAGACAGTGACTGGAACTAAAACTGAAGCTAAGTCCTTCTATCTACAATGTAAAGAAGTTGACTTTGTAGTGAGCAAAAACATGTTTGCAGTATTCCCCACAAGTATCCTAAAACAAGGAAAACACTCGCCCAAAAAGAAAAAAAAAAAGCTCAACCTTGTCCATACACAAACTCCTACAACCAATATTAAGAGATACAGTGATGTGATGCATAGTTCATTCATTGTTGTATTTATGTGCTCCATGAAGTTCGTATCTGACAGTCTGTATAATAAAGATCACTACTCACCTTTGGTTAGTAAGCATGCAGTTTCTAACAACTGAGTCCCAAATAATTTTTATTGGCAGTGAATGCATAAACCTTAAACTCCAACATTTTAGTAGTTCACTGATATTGACTGTGATCACCCAATTTTAAGGAAATCCTTCTGGATAAAAGATAAAATTGTTCCTAAACAACAAACCAAGAGGATAGAAAAAAGGTACTATGACAGGACTAGAAATCATTACTTCTTATAAACAAAATGTTTTTTGCAGAAACCACTAATATATCTAAAGGTGCACTGTTTTGTGATAAAA
Source organism: Erpetoichthys calabaricus (assembly GCF_900747795.2). Lineage (NCBI taxonomy): Eukaryota > Metazoa > Chordata > Cladistia > Polypteriformes > Polypteridae > Erpetoichthys > Erpetoichthys calabaricus. The sequence goes on from NC_041394.2 coordinate 247,730,281, forward strand.
TTTGTATTAGTTTATGATGCACAATTATGCCACCTAATTGATCTTTAGTAGCACTGTAAGAAGACCCTGGCTAAGCAAAACACCAGGACATGCTTATATGCAGAAACATTCAGGAGCACCATGATATAATGGAATAATGCACTTAGTTTAAAGGTTATGCCTAATCAATCTGCGGCCTAGAGATGTGTTCACATTTAATATACTTTCAAATCAAATGCTATCAAAAAGTTGTCTCTGCACATTATTATTGGCATTCACCAGATAACACAGCATACATGTTATTAAGTGTGTAATGACAATCACAGAAACTGATTATGTAAAAAGGTGAGTATTTAACTTGTGTCACACTCTCTTCTAAAAATGTTCTTTACTACTGGTAAGGCAGGAGTAACCAGTGTGTCTTCTTGTTGACTCCAATAACTTTACTTACCATCTTTTTGGTAATAAAATAAATACGAGGGAGTAGGAAATAAATTAAAACTTTGTACTACTCTCTCATATTTTTTCCAATTCTCTACCCAACAATTTCTCTGGGTAAAGTTGTGGAAGGAAGAAAGGATCCACTCAGTTATTTTATAACCATCAACTATTCTTTCAGTAGCAGTGAGGGGAAATGCCATCACTAGCAGAAAAGGTGTAATTTAAATAACCCATCACCACACAAACATACTGGCAAAACTGTATCGTGAAGTGTTTGAGTAGTAATATGTCCCTAGGGTTTGGGGTGGTGGGATACATTTTCATCAAAACTGAACATTTTTCCACTTCAAATTTGATATCTGAAAAGGAAAACAAATCCTGTGACTGAAAAATGAACAAATGTAAAACAATTCAAAATACTTACAAATTGCAGTAAAATGCATTTTTAAAGTAAACTCATTGAACAGAATCCATTGTTTGAAAGAATTGTCCCATTTTCAAATTGCAATAAAATGCATTTTTAAAGTAAACTCGTTGAACAGAATCCATTGTTTGAAAGAATTGTCCCATTTTCCTTTGGTAGCAAGTGAGAGTATTTTTGAAAAGTCAGTGCTGTAATATATCTACCTGTTTCATATTTTCTGTACTTGTGCTCTGTGGAAATAAACCCGGAGCTTCACCATAAACAAATGAGCTATTAAGGAGTTCAGATCACGGTGTAGAATCACAGACAAGTAATGTTCATGCCTTCATTCAGACTGAATGTTGAGTTTGTGTTTCCATTAAGTGCAACTGCCTGGCTCCTGTGCAGAATTGGACAACCGCAGAGGTGGTTTGCTCATTTAAAAAAAAAAAAAAAACCTGTACTTTTTTGATATATGCTGATTATGTGTTAAATAGAACACAATTTATATACAGTAAGTTTGTTTTGTTATATGATGTACAGAAATCTCACAAAATCAAAAAAATAAATGCTTTAATCATCACCCTACTGTTAAATGGATGTGTTGTTGAAGTAAGTTCATTAGAAACACCATGAAAACATAATGCAGAAAACACCACTAATAAAGAATGTGATGTGCATGTCATATAGCATAACAGAATGTAATTTTAATTTACAACTCCAGATATACATTTTGATCTGTTTTGGCCTAATTACTTTGCTAATTTTTATTTACACATACCTAAAAATCACACTGCCTGCTGGAGAAGCATTAGGATATTATTAAAATAAAACCATACACTTAAGAGGAAAATCCTTGAGTTAAAAGAGACCTTTCTAACAGATGTACCTAATGTGGCATTGTGAAAACTGTACTTAATGGGTTTTCTTATCAATTTTATAGCTCCAAAGACATGAAATATATATAGATTGCAAAATGACTTAACATGCTGGTGTGTATTTTAGATTTTTTTAATAATATGTACAAATGTATAACATTCTCAAACCTACTTAATTCAATTTGGGTTTAGGGATCTGTAAATAATTATCTGCTATACAGTATGAATATAAATTAAACAGGATTTTTCAAAAACAGTATTTGAAATTTCTGAAACAGATTAATTATTAATTGGATGTTCATTACTAATGTGGTAAACACTACTCTTCTTTCCCAAAAGGTAAAGTCAATTGGATTTTGTGTTGTAGCACAATGGATGTACTATATGTTGACATACCCAACAATGCTTAACAGGAGTTGTGGAACACTGATTGGACTGTGGATATGATATTATTATAATTGAAAGAGAGGGATTAGCTCTGAATTAATTTATATTAAATTAGAAATCTATGTACAAGCATTCAAAACATGTTAAAGTTTTTTTTTCATGTTTTAGTAAGTTTACCACTTACCTTAGATTACTGTTTGTTCTCAGGACACCCTGGTAAAAGCAGGCAATTACAAATTTGCGAAATTATTTAACACTTAAAAATACATTTTCATTTTCCATGTCTGGTACCCTAAAATGCATAACACAAAGCCTGAGAAGTTCAGTCTTTGTGCTTTGGCCTGAGAAGGAAAATGAACACTCAGAATGCACAAAATGTAAAGCTAACGGCCATTCTAGATGAAAGCCAGGAAACTTTACATTTTTTTTTGAAGAGCTGATGGACACAAAAAATAAATGTCAAATCTTCTATAAAACACAAACTTTTCTGTGACTTTTAAAGGGACCTTTACAGACAGCAATACAGTAATCACTGCCACTTAGCAAACAAAGACTAAAGGTAGGGCCATGTGATTTTAAAGACACAGCCAATTAAGAGAAGGCTATTAATATTAACTTTGTTTGCCCCATGCTTCAGACATTAATTTATAAAAATAATATTTATGGGCATGTGGAATTTGTAAATTATATATCATTTATTTATCCTCTAACCTACAATGACACTTTCAAAATATATATATGAAAATATATATTGTAAATGTGAAAGAAAACAGAACACAGTAAAAGTAGTGATCTACAACAGAGATGAACAACAGAAGTATTTAGCAGATCAGCAGTACAGTCGATTCCTGATAAGTGAATAACCAGGCAGCCACAATGGATTTATTCACTTATCAGGAATGGTTTTACTAATCATCTTCATGAATAAAAAGTGGTTAACAATTTGGTTATGTCAATACTACATGGGCAGGCTGTTTCAAACATGTCAAAAGAGGATTTTAACGTTAATCACAGTTGTCACTTGTCTATGGCAGATATGCTTTGAATAATAAATAACAGTAAATTGTTGAAGAAAATATATCTAATGTGAATCTTTTAAAAATCAAGGAAAACTGTGTAATAAAAAAAAATTAAATAACTCATGTATTAGACAATCATTTTGCATGTTGCAAAATCAAAATAAAGTTTTGATAATTTTTTTCCACCTTTCTATGGGATCATAAATTTAGCTTATTACTAATTTTTTACCTTTAGGAAATGTTGTCCAGTTACATTTCTATAACTGTATAATAGGATTAAGGTGAAACATTTTGGCTTAACTGCCTGTCAAGCGCAGAGCTAAAGCCAAAGTATTTGTGCAGCAGAATAGAAGACAAGCGCTGCAATGAGAGATTTCTGGAAGCCAAACATGTTAATATTCAGTCATTTTTAGATGACTCCTTGTGAAGGGAGAGGTTTTGAGAGCAAGGGTTATATTTCAAGTTATTCACTAAGATGGAATCGACTGTAACTTTTATACACAACACTTAAGAGAAACAGAGACGTGGAACATCAAAGGTGTGTAGATGTGTTACAACGTCAGACAATCACCAACAATACAACACGCAAAGAGAGAGACAAGTATTAGGAAAAATGATTTAATATTGGAGACAGGAGCAAAAAACTGCATCACACAATAACATACGTTACAAAAATAAGTCTGACTGTTTCAACTACACGGTTATGTTCACAATGAAGACAGGAGAATCAGAAAAAACTTTTGTTCTAAACAGCTAAAAGCAAACCCCTAATTATTTCTGTTGTTAAACTAATACATTTATCCACTGAAGGTGACTAAATACGTCTAATCCTAATTACCTTATAATGTAGCTGCACAACACATAATAAAAGTGAAACTTACCGCTTTGAATTTTTTTGTTTTAGACAAACTTCTATTAGTATGTTGAAGAAAAACGGGAAAACAAAAAGAGAACAAAAAAAAAAAAAGAAACAAAAACAAAGCAAGCCAAAGTTCTTCTAAAAAAGTTTTAAAAAACGAAACCCAATTTTCCTCCATCCAAACAGAAATCAAACTCGGAATCAGTCACAATTTGGCCCACAACAGTAAGCCACAGAAATTTCCAATATTTTTTTTCCTTTAATCTCCAGTATAAAAAGTTCCACTGGTACAAAATGCATAAGTACAATCAGTTGTAGAAATAGGAAAGCCCGCTTTGTTTGACTTAAAATCCATCAATTAACAGAATCCAATGCATTTTAAAAACAGAAACCACACTGAAAACGTTCTTACAGTTTCCACTGAAATGCATTAACTTTGGCTTTTCTCAAGACAATACTTAAAACTATTAAAATTCTTATAATCCTAAACAAAATTATATTAATCTACAGACAACAGCGTTTACAACACAGAAAAAAAAACACAAATACATTTTTTCCATCTGACATTAGCCAAAAATGCAATGAAACTACAGTTTTGTTGTTAAAAAGCACTTCAGATAGATTTAAAAATAAAACAAAAACAAAAAAACAAACAAACAAAACCCTTAACAGAACAGTGAAATGATCTGAATAGAAGAAACCAGGAGCTGTAAACCCTAAGGTGAGAAATCTCTTTAATATTCCTTTGAGGACTCCATAATTATTGTGCTTTACAGTATGTAAAACTATCTACAAAATAAATATTTTCAAAGATTCAAGGAGACTTGAGCTTGGCATTCTTGAATCAACTGTGCTTACTAAACTCTAAATCTCTCGATAGATTAAAGGCGTTGTGCTTTCTCATAAACAAAATAGCATGCCAGCTGGTTAAATATACCAGTGCCTTCCTTTGTAGACTACTTGGAACTGTATTAATTCAGGAAAAAAATCAATGGCAGTGTCACACATACAGTAAATACATTTTAGTACATACATAAACTTTATTTAAACCACGATATGAAGGAGGCACCACCAACACTGACATGGCTCCTAGCTGGCCTATTATTCCTGCTCTTTGAAAAGGCAACGACAGGTGAGACAAAAAAATATCATGATGCAAAAGCAACATGTAGCCCCAGTAAGATTGGGGAGCAAGAATCACAGGTCAATGAATACTGGAAGCGTTCTCATCCTTCTCCTCCATCATGAGGAGGACTACACCGAATGGAAGGACATCAGAGTAGGTAGGATATAGGGAAAGGAACTTGAATGAGTGATAAGTGCTAGACATGTGAAAAATTAAATATAGATATTTATACAAAGCACTGGAGCACATGGGAAAATCAATTATTTTGGAATGATAAACAATTCTGTTTAACACATACAGTACACTGTGCATGAAGTACAAAAATACTTTCAATACTTGACAGTAAAATTTGTTTCTTGCATACTGTGTAATTGCCATGAAGAGTTCAGGGAGGCATTTTAGATGCTACTGCTCTTTGGAATAACACTAACATTTTGCAGAAAGCTGGTATGAGTACAAAAGCAGTCCTCAAAGGAGAATGGAAAGAGATTGTAGGTCAGCAAGTCAAACTTCGTCTTGTCACCCCCACCCCAATAAAGACTCATCTGTAAAATTTATTACAGTAACAATCATATAAAGAAAAACCAAGTCCAAGCTAGTTATCTGCTTAATAAGTTTTTTTTTTTTTTTAATTACTACAAGGTTTGATGGTCATGGTGTTGGCAGTTCTGCAAACTCTCAGTAATGTGTACTGTATATGGCACTTTTCTGAAAGAGTAACACATTTTGCACGCACTATGTACTCTACACATCTAGACAGCAGAAGAATTCCTGTAGAAGGTGCCTTTGGCTAAGCAAGTGTTAAAATAAAAAACAAAAAAAAAACAAAAAACTTATTTTATCTTCCCTTGCTTCATACCAACTATTGCTGCACATTACTGTACATCAAACCTTGCCAAAGTACACACACATAAAACAATACAGACTCATGCAAGCCTGTTTTAGGATTTACTGATACTTTGCTCAAAGGGTTTCATTAGAAAATTTAAAGATGAAATGTAATGTGATAAAGAAGGGCAACCAGCAGCACTTAAGAAGGTTGTGCAATTAGGTCTTACCCTATCTTCTTTGGGTAAACTTTGTTTTGCACAGAAACATGTATTTTTTTGAAAGTCAATATTCACAAATAATGACGATCTTTACTGTTCTTAAATTGCTGCTTAACTTGTTTTTAATTGCGCCAATTAGACTAATTCTAAACTGTGAACAAGGCTTCATATGTCTTGCACATTTCATAAATGCTGAATATGTCCATGAAGAACATAATCAGATATTAATATCTCCCTTAAGTCCTAGACAAAAGGAAAGGTAATTAAGCTGAAGTAATTCTCACAGCTACACTGACACCGTTGTTTTTTTACAGTCAAAAGGCTTATACTCACATTTAATGAGAAAAAAAAAAATACTGCTTACCCTACCCTATTGTTTGACTTAAAAAGCAGCTGTTATCAAGGGAGAGTATACACAATTCAGCTTCAAGTCAGACAGGGTATATGGTATTTTTTAAATTGTAATTATGGATGAATTTTTTTATATTGCAGCACTTTCTTGTTTCAAAATGGTAATGTGTATAGGAGGGATTTTAATGGGCTAAAGGAAGAGATTAAAAGCAAACAATAAGTTTTTTGGAAGGGTTGGGATAACGCTCAAATTTAAATGTGGGGTGTATAGACTTAGGACTGTCTAGACAGAAAAACATGAAATTCTTTAGACAGAGTATCAGTACAAATACAAAGAACAATTCCTTCTCAAAAGACTTTAAAATAATATGAGGCAGCAGAGACTCTCACCTTTAGAGGGCATTTTGAACATTATAAATAAAAAATAAATTGTGAGGTTTGCTTTCACAGCACTGATGAGAGATGTTAAAAAAGTGAAACATGGGCACTTTTACATCTTACAAAAAGCAAAAAGGGAAATAACAAACATTAACAATTTCAGGCAACAAGACCACAGAATAGCAAGTTAACAAACTTTTTTTAAATCTATATATTTTCTTAAATATGAGGGATTCATACAAAACACGTAAGTAATAAAATACCCATGTTATCAAATAACTTTTCACAAGAAACACATTTAAGCTCTAGGCAGGAAGTACCTTTGGAATTTGGCACTAAATTCCATTGATTAGTTTTCTTCAAAAGAAAAAAAAAATCACATTTTGCTGAACAATAAAACACATCTATATCGTTTTCCACAATAGAAAAAAAAATGACATCAATGCTTCACAAGCAAACACAAAAACTGGAATATTTTCCCCACAAAATTTAGCAAATAGGACTTGTTTAGTAATACAAAAAAAACAAAAAAAAACAAAAATGAAAAAAAACAAAAAAAAAAAAAAAAAAAAAATAAAGGCTTCTATTGTTCAAGTAAACCGATCTTTAATCTTGTCTTTAAAAACATGAAACATTTAAGACCTTAAGACTCGTGATGATACCACAACTTAATCCACAACGAGCACCAACGTTAACACGGTTTACGGTTACTTTTTTCTCTATACATTTAAACAGTATAAAATATAGGTCATTTCATGTGCATTTAACCACGGATTGTCTAACTGTGAATCAGTTCAGCAAAAGGTGACACAAGTAGGTAGCATTTTCCCCCAAAACAGGGCAAATCTTTTTTTCCTTAAACTATTCTAGAAAAAGTGGTTCTATATATAGATTTAATGAGAAAGTGAGCCACTTAAAATGGCCTTATCAAAAAACTTTACACTGCCTGAAAAATGTAAAAACTATTACAGAGCTCTAAGAGAGATTCTATATTTATCAGACAGTTTTTTCAAACTGTTCGGAAGTAGTCTGTTTAACTTAGAAACCGACATTCCGTGCTCCTGGACACATATTGCTATTAGTACCAGCAACCAGGCAGAATGCCAATCCCTGTAAAATACTTTCAAGTTTGCATTAATGAAAAAGAAAATAAAAACATTTTGCCACAGGTTTTTTTTTTTTTTTCTATTTTTTGTTTCATTTAAGTTTCAGTCTTGTATGAATGCAGCTATGCTTTCACAATGACTTCCCAATATTCATAGCTAGATGAGGTCACATGCAAATTCATAGGTCAAACTAGGTCAAAGGTCAGTAGGAGGACCAAGTTATGATGTGAGGTCAGAAAGACATCAGAAACAATGACGGGACGATGAAACTTTTTGTTTTTTTTGACGCCACAGGGACATGCTAGGCAAACGATGAACTAACGGGCATGAAGATGTCTAGGGGAAAAAAACAAGGAAGAGTAAAAAGTTACACAGAGTCTATGCAGCAGAAACAAAATCACTTCCATGGGCACAGAAAAAACAATGCAAATCACAGGTCATTAGAAGTTATGGATTTTTTTTTTTAGATAATTTGCATTTTTTTTTTATAAAGATTATATTTACAACACACATTTAAACACTCCAAAATAATCCAGCAATAGCATGTTTTGCAAGTGATGGATTTATTTTGGGAGAAAACTACTAATGCTGATAAACAAATATAAAACAGAACAAAAAAGTCACATAACTAAAAATAACTAATAATGGAAAATACAAACAAAATAACCACACATACAAGACAAAGAACAATAGGCAGGAAGCATGGCTACTACAGATTTGGGGCTCAGTAGTGATAGGGGAAAAATAACTCCATTCTTGGCACAGGTTTGAAATTCTATAAGACTACTTCACAAGGTTCTAGCTAGTAAAAGGAGAACTGATCTTTAGGTATCCAATAAATTAACAATAGGCAATAAATAAATTCCGTTTCTTCTGAGGCAGTAAAAATTTTTGTATAAAAATAGAACTGCTTTTTTACAAATAAAATTTACAGGCCTGTGGCTCTCTTTACTTTGAACTTATCTTTCAAGAATCATCAAGTATTTTCAGCTTTATATTTTCCTGTAACACTTTAGCTTTAAACACAGATTTCAGAAGGTGTTATGTTTACAATATCCCATTCCAACAAAGACCAATGTGATCTGACTCAAATAATGTCAAGTCTACCTAATTAATGAAATAAAAGTCTTCTTAAAGTAAATTCATTGGAAAGACGTTGCAGAATAATGTGTTAGTGCTTCTGTTGGCATTGATTACAGGATAGGCCACCACAAAATTAACCCATAATCAGCCAGTGCCATTAAATATATTAAATTGGGTCCATAAAGCAGCCTGATTCCCTGTAAAGGGCATGAGTGGCACCAGTAGTTAAGAGTTAAATTGCACATATATTTTATCAGAAGTCCTTAAGACATCAGTGAGTCTTAGGGTAATGGTGTGAAAGATTTTGTTTTCAGAAAGAAAAAAAAAACTGCACAACTGAACAAATATTAATAGGAAAAGGTACTCAATGCAATAATTATGAAAAATGATGGGAATGGAAGCGTTTATGCACTTAAAAATAAAGTTGTCATCATGTTCCTCCTCAGCCTCTGTATTGAGACAGGCTTGGCTCATTGGGGACTTACCCTATCAAAGCTAACAAAAGAGCGGTAAACATCTAGTGCTAAGATCAGTAAGGTTTGCTGTCATTCTTGGAGCGTTTTAGCTGAACCTTCAAACGCTTCATGCCGATCTGGAAGCCGTTCATCGCCTGAATGGCTGCCTGTGCAGAGACTGGATTGTCGTAGCTAACAAAACCTAAAAAGATTAATAACAATAAAGTCAAAAAAATTCTTAATTATTAAAAGGTACATATGACATAAAGTAAAAACTTTTTTTAAATAAAAAATGGTTACAGGTCCAAAAATTTGCAAAACAAGAAATAAAATGATTAATCATATGACAATCTTCAAGACGCTGATCAACGTCTGGTATTCTATTAGGAAAACAGGAAGTAACTTCAGAGGATGTGTTACATATTGTGTGCCAAAAATTTCTATAAGGGCTAAAGTAGCATAAAACTGTGGCAACATGTGGCAGACTTTAAGCAGACTGAAGGCTAGACTGCAAAGTAAACAACTTATATCATGTAAATAGGTTCCTAATAAGGCTACATTTTTCTGAGCGTTTTTACTTTTGGGAATATGAAAGGAACACCTAAGACAAGTGACAACGTCCTATAGGTTTCTGAGCAATACCAACCATGAAAGTTGTCTTCTGGTGCCTACAATTTATGGTTTGGAATATTCTGAAGACAGAACCAGTAATAAATTCTGGAACTGGGCTTTTCATACAAACTCCAAGTGATCTATCATGCTACCCTTTAGATAAGTGTAACCCATCAAAACACTATCAGTGCAATAAACTTTAGGTCAAAAGGAGGGCTGTGTCAGTTTCATATACAGAATGTGACACCATAATGTGATGGGCAAGACATCTCAACTGAAAAGACTGGTCTAGAGGACTGTGCTGTGGCTGTTGGAATTTTTACCTTTCCAATCTGTACATTAGTTTGATTAGACAGGTAATGGAGCTTAGGGACACTTTAAAGTTTTGACTCTTACTACAATTTTTTCTTACCTTACGTTTTTATTGTGATAGCTTGTTTAATAAAAATGTATTGCTTTTCTAAAAGAAATGTTTAACATCCAAAAAATCTACCTAATACATTATTAAAATGAACTGATGTACACAACAGAAAAACAATGAAACATGCAAAAATCTTTTTCAAATGCAAGTCAGCAACTTTATAATCCCCTGAAGTGATTACAATTGCTTGAAATGCACCAAACCAGATACAATCAATTAGTAAATCATTCAAGACAAGCTTGGAAGGCTGAGATTTACATAAAGCGGAGAAACTTGACCTAGATTTAGAGCTTGGTCTTAACTAAAGTGAGGCAAATTCACTATACTTGATATATTGGAAGACTGCCAATATTCATATTTCTGAGTGGGATTTCAAACCTTTTTAAAGTCAATAATGTCACAACACCATAGATGACTCACAAAAGTAGAAAATTCAAAATCAGTCTACTAAATGTAAGCCATCCATTTTAAATTCTGCCACCTCACAGACCAGAAGATGATCAAATTGACAATGATTTTTTTATTTTAGATTGTAATGGTGACAGGCATAGATAACATACTGTATGAAGGGCTGTATATCACTTTTTCATGAAATATTATCTAGTTTTAGGATAAGATTCCTTTAACATTATCATTGTGTTTTGATAGTTAATATACTGTAGGACAGTATACCTGTTCACAGTACTTTTCATTTTGGATTATGACTGTCTGAGATTTAAGACATACTGTATATGAATAAATGTCTAATTCACTACTTTTCACTGTATATTAATTTGATGCTGGAAAACTGAAAGTGGCAAGACATATCTGTGGCTTTATCCAGATTTAGAAGGCAATTTTCCAAATCTCAATATAGCTAAAAATAATCAGTTTAAATAATGATTAGACATTTTAAGTCTGTTTCATAAAGGTGAATGAGTTATTGTTTTATGAAGAAATTCTGAAGTAGCATCACTATAGGTATATTATTTATTTTAAGCTGACATGCATATCAGAGCTAAATAGTTTTACATTGCATATGACAGTAGTTTTGTCTATTTCTTATATCTGCTGGTAAAATGACAACCTGCAAGATGTTGATCAACATCTGCTTTTCTATTAGGAAAACAGAATGTAATTTCAGAGGATGTGTTGCATAATGTGTGCCAAAATTTCTACATAACCTACCAAAGCACTTGCTCAGATTGGTCTGTTTGTCAATGAAGACTTTAGCAGAAACAACATTTCCAAAAGGCATGAACATCTGTAAAATGTCTTGGTCTCCAAATTCTTGGGGAAGGTGGTAAATAAACAGATTTGCACCTTCTGGGCCTGCAAAGATTAAAATACAAAAAGAGTGACTCGATATGCAAAAATCTCCACTTTAGGAGCTAAACATGCCTTTCATTTATTATACTTAAATATATCTACTGCAAAAAAGGAGAAGACACAACATACTCTCTCGAGATGCTGAAAGACAAATGTTAGAAAGCATCTCCTTTGTGTAGAAAAATTTAACGTTTATTAAAACAGGAAGACATATTTACATTAAGCACAGTGCTTGCACAGTGTCCCAAAAGCAACATAGTAAGTCAAGGATCACACAGAATGCATACTGGTCAGCATGAGTGTCATATTACTATCTATAGCAGTAGCATCTCTTAGCTTCGGTACTCTACATTAAAGTGAAAGACTCAAATCTGTCCTGGTGGTTTCACATTACTTCAGACATTGTTAAGTGAGATTTTGAGCATACCATATAGCTAACAGCCTATTTCTATTAGTAGGTGGATAGCTTCTGTTGCTCTCAATTCAATGACCCAATTTCTGTTCCATAGGAGCAAGCAGCTTTTCCATTTCACATGCAGACTACTCTACAGAGCTCGGTTGTAGCTTGGAGCCACTATCAATCACTATAAACTTCAGATTCATAGCATCTGAACTTGACTTGATTGTATAAAACTGGTCACAATGTCTACAAATAAAAACTGCTTGCTTGTTTATGTCATGTATTTTGGAAGATGTATATGAACACTCTGGTCCATTTAAAGACTCACTTGCCGCAATAGGCAATACCTGTCTCAAACATGTGAATCTTGCAAAGTGTCCCAGTAAGTATGAGGGAATGATAGTGCCACATACTGTACGTTCTAGCATCTGGAAGCATACAGAGAATTGTAGCTGCGAGCTACAAATGGATTAACAACTGCATGTAACACCAATGACCAGCCATGAACAAGGCATTTTGAAGGTTCTTTGCAATCCCTTCAATGTCATTGTTTTGAGAACACAAAGAAACCTACATTAAGTATAAAGTAATCTTTCTAACTTATTCTCTCTTCTCCTGCTGACAGGAAGTTAAAATGAATAAATTAATAAATAGAATGGATACTAAGTTTTAATTACTGATTCAAATGACAGTTCTATTTGTGTGTGAAAATGCATTTTTTCCCTTAAGCATTCTTATACTAAATTAACAGGATAACAGAAATACAATACTCATGTATTATTGGACGTTTTCTATTTTTCTAATGATATTTATTTGCAGAAAATTTGTGCTAATTCTATCCTGGGGAACTATGAATGTTGTTGTTAGCAAATTTTTATAACTATAAACTTACCAAGAAAGTTACTCTTAACAAGAATGAAAAATGACAGTATGGTCATTTCTAATGAGTTACCAAAAATAAACTAATATTATGTAATTAAAATGTATTTCTTTATTAAGTATACAGACAATGAAATATCCATACCAACATTACTTAACAGAACCATCATTAAACTCTGTAGTTTGTACACAATGAAAGAATTAAGTATTTATACATTTCAAGCATGTTGCGTGCTATTTCAGTTTCATATTCACACATTCCAAAACCACAATGTCATTATGAAGTTGATACATCAGGCAAAACACAAATTTATGATTTTCATGGCAAGCATTTGAGCATCTTTCGCATTTGGATTGTAATGCCTGGCAAAAATTTAAGGAATTAAAGGGGAGCTTCCCTCCTGCTACACGTTGCATTCATTAGCAACACAAACCATTTTTATATCTGCTGTCTGGATGTGCACATTTTGGGGAAAGGTTTTCATAAAGTGCACTGAAAATCTTCTTGGTATAGCACATTATACTTGTTAATATTATAAAAGTTTCCTTAGCTGTCCTTTTTCACACTTGGATGAGAAAAAACAGTCTTCTATTTTCGTCACTTCCAAACAACACATCCTTAATGGAAATAATGCATTAACATCTCAATTCTAGAAAGAAAATAACTATTGCTAAACTCTGAAGTAGTGAAATAATATAGTATATGGTGTTATGGACTGTCATCTTTTTTCCCCAACTCAGTGGGAAGAAGTGGGTTGAGTTTAATGACATGTAACATAGGTTTTGATGTTGATGGGGTATTGGGGGCACAAGCTTTTTAAGTTATTTCTTTTTATGTACTGTAAGTGGGAAATATAAAGAAAGGTTTGTGTTTTCCTTATATTTCCTTACATATATCCTTTTGTGTGTTGAAGTGAACTCTTAGACCAAAGGGGGGGCATCCCTGTAAGAGGTAATGATTAACTAGATGGGTTGTGAGTGATTTTGATAAAAGTAACTATGAAGGCAATCCTAGTCAAATTTTGAACCACAGTATTGACTTAATCTTCCTAAAATATCTTGCATTGTTATAAAGTGCAGACTTATCTTTGTACTTACCCTCTTTCTGGCTGCCAGCGGCACTTTGTTGCTGAAGCAGGCTTTGACTGTACAAGGTAGGAAGGGCTGCTGCAGCATACTGTTGAATTCCTGAGTAGGCCTGGCTCAGGGCGTCCATGGTGCCTGCTGTCCCATTTGTCAACCCTGTTGCACCCAGTCCTCCATTCAGGGCCGCCATACCTGAGAGCATTTGAGCAACTTTACATAAAACCCAACAATAAAGAAAGAAAATTCCACTTATTTATTAGTGCTTTCCAAAATAAGTTGATATCGTTACTTTTTTGTCACACAGAACAGAAAGGCTATGGAGGAGCTTGAATGTCCATGCAACTCAGCACTGAAAACAAAATGGTTAACATCACTCTTGAAAAGCTGGTGAACTACAAGAAAACATTTAGATATGGGACTAAACTGTTACTTGAGGCCACTTACATTTACACTTTTACAAAAGTGTAAGTAATGTTGCCAATTTTTTTTTTTTTTTTATATATATATAAATTTCATTGCTCCAATTTCTGTCCCACATAATAACTAGTTTTATATGCAGCTAGTGGATCTTTTGGTTAATTAACAGAATAGTGATAGTCTGTAAATGTTTGTTCTCTTAATATTTAAGCCAGTGTATTTTTCATTTATATAGTTTATATTTAAAATTATGATAACATGCAATTTAACTGCTTTTAAAATGCTCATCCCAGTAACGGAAAGACTGATTGATTAAATCAGTAGTAAATTCTGAAGTGTCGGACTTACATATATACTATAAAGAAAAATGAAACAGTGAGCAGTCTGGCAAATTTTTAAGTAATGGTTTTGCATAATTGGAATATGAGTTTTGAGAATGTGGTTTAAATTCAACAGGGAAATAACTAATTTGTTGGATTTGGCATGTATTTAGATGACAGAAAAAAATTGGTTGCTGAAATAAACATACAAATATTGTAGATTAATTAATAAAATTATGAAATTCCTTATAAAATATGTTTATGATTACTGATAATTATTGATAGAAAATGTCTCTAAGTACTAGCTTGTTTTCAGATTCATCTTTAGAGAGCTTAAAAATAAGTTTTCCCAAGTAAAACAGGAATTCTTCATTTAAGCCAGGTACTCAACAACATATCTGTGAACAACCACTGTTTTTTCTATATTCTTGTAATGGAACCTCAAGTAACAATGATCTTAAAGCCTGCAAATCAACACAGCAAAAAAGAAAAGTGTTGCATTAATCATGCAGGTTATAAAAAAAAGAAAAAGAAAAAAAGTAAACCAAAACAAAATTCACAACATGCAAATGGAGGAGGGGCAACAAACTTCACCAATAAAGCAATATGGCCAAATGTTTAGCACATTACAGCTTTGCTGTGTACAACCAGCTAGTGAATTTAGTCATTTAGTAGTCTAACACAGCAGTTTAAGGCATTTGTGAGTTAAAATTAAGAGGGGGAAGAGAATAGTAAAGCAAGGCCAGGGTAAAAGGTTAAGGTTAGGAGAAAACAAAAAATATTTTTGTTCTGTCCTTCCTTACAGTGGATTTGCATAGAAGTTAAACTGTAGACCAGATTACACAATTGTACAGAAAACAAAATGAAAGAGGCTTTAGGATCGTAGTTAGTTTTATAAGCTTTTGTTAATGCTGATATGGTTTGCATAAAACATCTTGTTTGTAAAGGCTGCACATAATATTTATACTAATCGTGCTCTGGGATTCCAATAGCGTTTCCATATTTTGCGTTTATGACATTCTTTATCTAAAACTAAGATAAACAGGGAAGAAAATTAACTGCCACCATAAAGCAGTAAAAATATTGTGCTTTGTAAATACTCACTGTTAACGGTACCTGCTAGTGCATTAATATTATTTAATCCCACAGTTGCTCCAGCCAACCCTTGCAGTGTTCCCAAAGAAGTAAGGGAGTTCATGGCAGCGCCAGCTGTGGAGTTTGCAGTTGTACCAGCTACTGCAAAGAAAAAAGAAAAAAATGTATATATGTAAATGTAAAAAAATCTACAGCTTGTATATAAAAAAAAAAAAAAGATTTGTTAACATAAAGACCTAGTACTGTTTATTTTAATGTTTCAGAAGTTAATGAAACACCCACTTTGTATGGAAGATGCATAGCCATGTTTAATGGCCAACATAAAACTTTTTGAGTAATGCTAATAATATTAACAATAAAAAAAGACAACAGCAACAAAAATAATAAATCAGATAAAAAAAACATTTAACAATAAAGGCAACGCAAACTGTATTACTTTGCAAACTTGCAATGCTGCTGATTAATAAAACTAAAAATCAGACAAATAATGACTCATAATCTGAAGAAAATGCTTCTGTGAGGCTGTCTGTAGTGTACCATTAATACTAAGCACGTTTACTCACTGCATGTGTAATGGTTTATAGTGCCACAAGTCACTTTTGAAGCTCATTTTCTTGTTTCCGTTTTTTAAAATTTATATGATTATGAAGATCATCTAATGTACCTGCTACAACTTCAAGTAACAGCAGAAGTTGGTTACTACAGCAAAGGTTCGCACCTGCAGCTTACTGTGTGCTTGCTGACTGATGCATCCCTGTGTCTCATGCAACTCTGCTGTCATTTAGGCATCTTAGATTAAAAAGATTTCAGTTCCCTAGTCATTAGGAGTGGCTATCAGATGGGCAAAAGAGGAAAATATACACAATATACAGTGATACCTTGAGATACAAGTTTAATTTGTTCCTTGACCGAGCTCGTAAATCAAAATGCTCTTATCTCAAATTAATTTTCCCCATTGAATGAATTGAAATGCCATTAATCTGTTCCGGACCACCAAAAACCACAGCAATTTTTTTTGTTACATGTTTTTAAATAAGAAAAATGTACTTATAAATAACGAATATTGTATAAAAACACAATACAATAGAATGTACTGCAATAAACTGGTTTTATTAAGTACAGTACAGTATAATGTACAGCATTTACCTTGGAGATCAGACGAGTTGAAGATGCTGACGGAGGTGGTGGAGAAAGGCTGAACTGAATAACAATGTTATTCACTGATTTTTGCCCTTTTCGCCGCACCTTCCTCACTTTCATCTGCAGGGGTTTTCGAAAAAAAAAAAAAAACCTGTCCAATGAGGTCTGTTTCACCCTCCCTTTCAGAATGTTTCTAAAATGCGTCATGCAAGTGTCATTAAATAGCACAGTCACACGCCCAGTTGAAACTTTTTCTGGGTGTTTTTTTGAATAAAGTCTGAAAGTTTCTCCCACATTCCCAACATTTCCTTTATCTCACTTGTAGAGATAACTTCCTCCGCTTCACTTATTTCCACCAAAACCTCTGTGTGCTGCTGTGTCTGTAGCTCCTTTAGCTCCTCCGTTGTCAGTTCCTCAGAGTGTTCCTCGAGGAGCTCATTGATGTGACCTTCATCCATGTCCAGGCTTGCTGGGGGATGTATCCTTCGACCGCTATTATTCCTGCAAAAGTTTTGAGGTAATGCTCAGCTGCCTTTCACATCCTCGCTCGCTGCCTCACCATGCCGGACAACGGACTGAATGCCGGTCCTCTTTTAAAAATTCTCGAACCAGCCCCGACTGGCTTTAAATGGCTTGCCCGACGCCAAGTCTGTCGAAGTGCCTGGGGTCTGCTGCTGCAAATCAGCGTAAATTGCTCATGCCTTCTCAGAGATTATAGCCTCCGTCATGGTATCTCCTGTGAGCTGCTTCTCTGTCAACCACACAATCAGCAGCTTCTCCATATTTTCATGGATAGATGTCCGCTGTTTAGAAATGATTTTAACTCCCTTGGCTGGCGTTATAGCCTTTATTGACTCCTTCTGCTTCAGTATGGTGCAGATTGTAGAGGTGCTACACTTGTACTGATTCATCAAATCGACTACACGCACACCTTGCTCATGTTTTTCTGTAATATCTTCCTTTAATTCAATGCACATCATCCACTTCTTCTTCTCTGCACTTTCCTTCGCACTCACTTTCTTTGGACCCATAGTTGGAAAAACGAAGTTTTGCAAAATAACTGCGAGCACAACACTGAAGCTTCCACTGCGAGCTAACTGCTTAAAGTAGCGGTGGGGTGGGGTATCTGAAGCTGGCTCGTAACCCAAATTTTAGCTCTCAACTCAGAGCAAAAAATCGGCCAAGAGACTACTCGTATCTCAAAAAACTCGTTAGCTGGGACACTCGTAAGTCAAGGTATCACTGTACAACCTGAAATAACCACTTTGAAGGTAATTTTTAAAATCAGTATTAGAAATTGAGGTTTGCACAGAATGTTTTTGTTTTAAACATTCAAAAATGCTTTTAAAATAGTGATTTTCAAATTTTAAAAATTTGTACAGCTTTTTTTAATTTGAGATCACTCAACACTCATAACAAATTTTCATAAAAACAAGTGTATGAAATTTCCATAAAATCATTTCAATCCGAAACGAGCTGTTTAATGCAAATAGATAGACATAGCGATGACAGTTAGGCACTTTTTGCACTTAACTGAAGCACACTTAAAACAACTGATTGTTTTTACCATCATAGGGACATCACAACTGTTACTCTTTTAAAGTGATATTCCACCCAAAAAATTATTATTATTTTTTTTTTTTTATAAGTTTCTACCCATTTATATACAGAATGGACAGAACAAAGGTTTACGATATAATAAGCCAACAGAGATCAGTGCTGTACAATGGGAAATGATGTGAAAAGCATGTAAGGGGGTTGGGGAAGACTGTAATGTTACTCGGGTCACATAACTGCTTGTCTGAATTGAATATCTACCGGTTTCTCCTTGTGCATTGGTCAAGAACCCTGTTAAAAAGATAGTTCCAATTATATTTTACTTTCTTGTTCATTACGTGCACAGAGTTTTCGGAATTATATACTTAGCAATATTGTAGCAAAAAATCATGAGCATAAGACTAGATAACTGACATGTGGATTATGTGATACAAGTAATGCAATGTGTTTTTTTCATCTTTCCATGGATGTTTTTCACATCATTTCCCATTGGACAGCATTGGTCACTATCAGACAGTATTATATCATAAACATTGTGATCTCAGTTCTCCATGAAAACAGACTAAAAAATTTTCTTGCTCATCACTACAAACTACATGCGGTTAGTAAAATAAAAAAATAACTTTTGGGCGGATTATTCCTTTAACCAACAGCCAGCACAAGCCTATGTTAGCCAGAAGAATGCTGTTGACTGACAAACTACAAATGAGTTTGTGCAAGACAGAGATACATAGTTGTGAAGCACAGAATAAACACCAAGGCTTAAAACATTAAAGTAAGCTCAAACAAGCCTCAGTTGCAGGTGCAAAAAATCGCAAGAAAATCAGGCAGAAAATGAAATCATTTGTTATATACTGTATGTATGAAAGGACAGTGAATTGGAACCATAGCTCACACATCAGTTCACACATCAGGATTGAATTATTTTTTTCTACATAATACAGGAGTATGAGAAATCTGATACAGTGGGTAGATAAATACAAGAGTAAATAAAACATAAAAAAAAAACCAGAACCAATACTGATTTTAATTGATCATCATTAACATAGTGACTTAAGTTAAATAAACCACTTAATCTAGCAGTTACATGCCTGTGACATGTGGACATGCATGAGTGACCAGGTCTTTCTGATACTTGGGCAGCCCTTCTAGAATTTTTAAGTCTATTCACTGGAACTTTACTAAGTTAAAACATTAATTCCATACTATAAAAAAAGATCTAAAACACTACTGTGAATACTTTTGGACCTTACCTTGCACAATGTTCAATTGGGAAATAGTATCCTTTAACACGTTTAGTAATGGTGCTGTGCTTGAACTACTATCAAAGAGGAAACACTGAAAGTAAAAAGTGTCTATGTGAACAAACATTACCTGGACTTGTAAGTGCTCCAAGGGCACTAGTGGTTGTTGAAAGTGGGTTTGCATTTGACGTTGCAGCAGAGTTCTGTGCTGCTGCAGCTGCAGCTGCTAAAGTTGCCAGGTTCTGTAACTGCAAGGCATTCATACCTAGAGGAAGGAGGCAAAAAAAAAAAAGAAAGTTGGCAAAATAACACATTAACTTGAATGGCTCCTACTAATGAGATCTTGATAAGATTAAATATAGGTGTGCACAGGTTTAATAATGCAAAGAGCTAAGGTGCTTTGACACATTTTTTTAAAATATGCAATTATATTTGATTTGTATTTTTCAAATCATATATTAGTAATTAGTCAATCTAGCATATTGGTGACCCAAAGCAATTTCATTTGAAAGTCTTAAATATTTATTAAGTAAATTGTAAGTAATGGATCTAGAATGTAAAAAGTAGTTTGCCACTTGTGATCACAGGTGATTTTAGGAATTAAAGAAACCATCACTGAGTACTGAAAACATTACAATTTCTCAGAAATCCACATAATTTAACATTAACTTCAGAATACAAATAGGAAAAAGTATATAATCATACATTTACTTTAAAATACAAGTCATTTAAGTGAAAGGGAATATATTTGGAACATACTGTGAAGAGCAACTGAAATTTCACTTGTGCACATGGACAGTAGATTCTAAATCTAAACCAAGAGATAGCTTTATGTAATGATGTCAAAAGTATTGGGTGAATTCCATCATGAATGGATGGATTTAAAAGATTACCTGTTAAAGAAATGAAATATGCTTCTTGCTAGTATTCATTTTGGCAAGTACACAATGTTATGGGGCAACTCTTGTTTTTAAATGATCTAAATGTATGTAATGCACTACTAAAAATGTCTTTTTTTTAAACTTACGGTCATGCAAAACATAGTACATCTGTTCAGCTTTGTGAATAAAGAAACTGTGGAGTTTAACATACTGTATAATGCAGAACAAATCCCAAAATTTAGAAGAAATTAAAGGGAACCTGACAATGGATGAAGAGTTAAACAACTAATCTCAAAATTGCACATTACATGACATGTTTATAATACATACATAACTTCAGCACTAACCTTAGGGTTTATGAGTATTTCAGAATAATGATTAAATAAGATATTGGGAAAACGTCAGAAAGACATTTTCCAGAAAATGCAAATTCTCAGCCAAAAGGGATTACTTTAGTATTCTAGCAGCAAAATAATGGTCAAGGCTGAAGTCAAGTTTATTATTAATCTTAAGGGTGAACTTAAGTATACAAATACAGAAATAATACATGCTTTAAATTCATATTTCTGGAGGTTTTCACATATGAAGAAATCACTATTACCTCCCGGCAGCTATATGAGACTATTAAGGAGGTACCCAGCATTTTGGAAATTGTACAGAAGAAGAAGTGCTCCCAAAAAGGCTGAAATCTGATATATTGTGAGGGCATGATAACAATTTTTCTAGATGATTTAAGGAAGTTAGTAAGTAAAAAAATAATTGCACATCGGGGAAATTCCTACTACCCTAAGTTCTTGTCTATAAGCCGGACTCATGTATTAGCCGGAGACCAAAAATCATACGAATTTTTAAAATAAAATCGTATCATAGATAAGCCGGACTCATGGATAAGCCGAACGTACTATAACCTATAACTAATAGAAGGGAGGGAGGTCAGTGGTCTCACTCGCGCCCATTTAATTTCTTTAAGGGGGGAGAGAGTGTGAGATATTGCCGTCTCTCTCACTCCCCGCATGGCGCGGTTGGAGCGGCCGGAGCGCGTTCTTTCTGCTCTGGGCGTCGCCGAGTCAACACGAGCGCGTAGCGGTCATTTAAATTGTGATTTTATATGTAAGCATATTTAAATATATATCGCGGATTTCTGCGGACAATGGGTCTTTTAATTTCTGGTACATGCTTCCTCAGTTGGTTTGCCCAGTTGATTTCATACAAGGGACGCTATTGGCAGATGGCTGAGAAGCTACCCAACTTACTTTCTCTCTCTCTCTCTCTCTCTCTCTCTCTCTCTCTCTCTCTCTCTCTCTCGCGCTGACGTAGGGGGGTGTGAGCAGGGGGGCTGTGTGCAGCTGCTTCCTGAAAGAAATGCTGCACGGAGCTTCGCATACTTAAAAGCTCAAAGGGCACGTATTGATTTTTTTTATCTGTCTCTCTCTCTCTCTCTCTCTCTTCCTGCTCCTGACAGAGGGGGTGTGAGCTGCCGCCTTCAACAGCTTTGTACCGGCGGTGCTTCGCATACTTAAAAGCCAAAAAACCCTATTGATTTTTTTTTTGACTGCTTGCTTTGCACTCCTTTGAAAAGGAAGATATGTTTGCATTCTTTTAATTGTGAGACAGAACTGTCATCTCTGTCTTGTCATGGAGCACAGTTTAAACTTTTGAAAAAGAGACAAATGTTTGTTTGCAGTGTTTGAATAACGTTCCTGTCTCTCTACAACCTCCTGTGTTTCTGCGCAAATCTGTGACCCAAGCATGACAATATAAAAATAACCATATAAACATATGGTTTCTACTTCGCGGATATTCTTATTTCGCGGGTGGCTCTGGAACGCAACCCCCGCGATGGATGTATAAGCCGGACTTATGTATAAGCCGATATTCTATTTTTTCATTTTCACAACTTTTTTCCTTAGATAAGCCGCGGCTTATTGACAAGAACTTAGGGTATATAAAAATAGCTAACTGGCCAATTCATGTAACTATGCATTCTATATCAGCTAGTACCTAATGTATAGTCTTTAGAAAACAAATGCGCTAAACGATTATTTTCACCCTTTTTCTGAACCTGCTCAATCCTACTCTGTCAAAGGAAACTGGAGCTTTCCTGGCATCATCAAGTGCAAGTTAAAACATCCACAAGTTGTTGCCTTTACTGCTAATCCAACACAGCAGTTTGTCACTCAGTTAACTTCTGTGTAAGACAGGTAGTAAAGGATGAAGTATGGACTTACAGGATGAAATACAACACTGGTTTAGAAATAGTCGAAAACACTGCTAAAATGAAACTGGTTAAAAAAAAGAATGCTAAACTCATAAAAAAGCAAAACTGTTGCCAGCAATACTGTGTTGTAGTTAGATCAATCTTAATATTTCAAACATATCTTTATTTGTCCTGAAAAGAATTTGTTGTCTAGAAAAGGGTTTCTCTAAAAACAGGTCACGAGTTGGAATTGTTTTATAGTGGTAATGTTTTAAAGTACCTGAAACATATCCCCTCGGTTTACATAGGGCAACCTAAAATTAAGATCTGACAAGTCAATTTTTATCTGTCCATGTTTGTAAATTTCTTTTACAGTACATGGTAAAAACCAAAATGAACCCAACTGCTTAACAACAATATGGACAAATCATATTGAGATATTTTTGCAGAAGTGCTAACTTTAACAGTTTGCTATCTGTGGGAATGCAGAAGCAATTTTATTATTATTTTGAAATAAAATGCACAGCTTCTAAATTCCCAAAGAGAGCTCAAAAAACAAAAAAAAAAAAAAACTTATTCTCTGCATATTAATGATATGTTGAAATGAAAAAATGTTGATGCTATACTGTATAAATTCTACCCCAAGATCCACACATCTAACCATTTAGGTTATGTGGAATAGTTTAGTGCCTCAAGAGCAAGGACATACCTAGGTAGCTAGGTATTCCATAGGTTTATTTATACTAGTAACAAAGATTAAGTATTAACTTTTACCTAATCATTTTTGGGGGACATTCTGCACAAATAAGTGCTCTTCCCTCTTCTCTTCAGCATTCAAATTTGAAAACTTGAGTGCACCAGTGTAAATTTACTCTTCCCATAAACGTTCAATGTCAGTAACCAGGGAGTATTAGATACTGTATGGTATTTTACTGCTTTCTCCTTGCTATTTTTACACTTTTGTAAAGCCACTCACCACTCGATAAGTATTGCTTTCTCCTACTTGCCTGTACTCTCAAGGCTCAGAAACCTCTTCTGCAGAACAGTGTCTCTCTCATTGTTGCTGCTGAACCTAATTTTTCAGGTTCACAGTAAACACACACATTCATGTTACTGTAATGTAATGTCCTGCTGCCTGGTTGTTTCTGTGATAGTTACCACTATCCCTGGACTTCGTAGCTCAGTTCCTTAGGACACAGAGCTCGTTAAGACAGGGTCTTAATTCCAGATTCCGACAGTGATGGTATACTAGGCTTTGCATATTAGGTATCATTGTGGATGCAGTGTGTACTGCAATTCTGCCTTGCGCTTCATAGCTTTTTTTTTTTTTTTTTTTTTTTAAATGCTGATGTTTTAGCCCTGGTGTCAGATCAGCTACTGTAGCCTCAAATTTCTTTAATGACATCTTTCTTTACCTGAGCTAATCTTTTATTATTTTGTGATGAAATCTTTGCCATAATTAGGAAAGGAGTTCCATCAGTGCACCAGTGAACAAAAATCTACTTAAAGTCATGCCACTAAAAATCTTATCTTCACTTCTTTGATAATCACAGACAAAACAGATTAAATGGGCCGTTCTCCAGAAGACAGCTTTTCATAAAGAAGGTTCACAGCTTGTTTGCATTCATCATGCAGCTGTCGACATTGCAGCTGCTGGTACATTTAAACTTGTCATTCTTATTTGGGGAAAAAAATTCAAGCAGGCTTTGACTCAGTATTCATACAACTCATCAGTGAGGTGCTCAGTATCACGTACTATATTTGTTACTGTCTTGATTATTGCACACATTTATTTCACTTTCACTTTGTGGTTAGCACTTTTATACATAATTTACATGAGGACTAGTTAATGTCATGATGTAGTGCGTTTGTTATCAAGCTGCCCACATCCTACACAACAATACAGTAACTTCAAGCAAATATTGAAGTATTGGCACACCTCTTCCTAACAAAGATTATATTATGATGACCATCCTGCTTTTTCAAATAAAGCCCTTTTTATGTACATAATCCTTTTCTCTAAAGATATAATAGACAAATTCTCGGAGGTACATTGAAATTAGAGGATCATTTGATTTTATAATTTCACTAGTTGGTGTACATTTCAGTGTATTGTTTACATATATTTAGATTACAATGAATTAACAGACACTATTTTCAAGGTTGTTCTTTTTTTAGGATAGTTTAGAACCTGCCAAAGTATTGATTTTATAATAGTAAGACTGTAATGTGAACATAGCAAAAATAAATAAATAAATCACAGTTCTTCAGGACTGGTCAAGTACCCCTGATCAGTATAGCTTTCATAATTACAAACCATTACTAGACTGGCCATGTTATTAAATTCATTATAAATGTATTGAGGATTTTTTTTTTTCCTTTGATAAAAAAAATTGCCTTGCCAAAGTATAACTTACAGGCATTCACTTTAGCATCATGTATAGACAGCACAGAGAACAAACCTTAAATTAGACAATTCTGCAATGGTGTATTCTGTGTATGTGATTTAATTACTTAGAAAACTGAAAAAGCATACACTGAATTAATGAATACATTTTTTTAAATGGGTGAAAGCTCAGGCCCAGCTTTCATCTTATTATGTGACTTAAAGAAACAATTATAGAAGGAAAAAACAGAAGTACACTAAGGCATGCACTACAGTGACATCATAAACTGTCTAGTGTGAAAATTCAACATAAAAAAGATAAATATATTTACAAGGGGCTATGCTTGTAGGTTTAATTTAATGTTCACCTTATGTAATTTTGCACCTTATTGTTCACAGCAATTACCATAAATCTGCATATCAATAAGCAAGAACAGATGTCAGTTGTTATAAGGGCTTGCCAATCAGTGCTTGTTAAAAAGTGACAGATGGATGGTTAGGGAACATTCTCACAAGACCTTTTACCATGTGTACAGCAATTTCTTACTTCCCAGCAGAAACAGATACTGGTGAACAGGTTCTATGAACAAATGCCCCCAGAAGAATAAATGACCGATCTTAACAGCTTTTAATAACTGTTTGTAAAAAGTAGCTTCATCAGTTATAAGCATATTTTCTTTAATTTCATAACTTACTGTAACTTACACGTATCACTTAATCATAAAGTAGAATAAAATATAAGGTTGTACAACCTGTTCATCTCTTCATCCTTCAGACTTTTATTAAATATCCAAAAATATAGTGAATCTAAAGTATAGTATTTTCTAGTTATTGTGTGCACAGCCAACCATATACTTGAATATTTCTTTAGGATTAGCAGATTTTTTAATGATATTTTGTAGCACATTTATCAAGAAAGTGGTGTGGTTTGCTTCTTTTGTCACTTCCTTTACAACCTTGGCTTTAAACTCTTTTCAGAGGTGTTGAACCAAAAACCTAATCTTAGATTAAAAATAGCATGTTAGCATAATCCCTACTTCAAGCACCTGTTGGCAATACAGGACATGTTACGGACATTTACATTAGCCACAAGAAAAAATTCTTTGTAAAGAAGACTATCATGAGAGAACAGATATCAAAAGTAGACTTTCAATTTAAAGCATACAAAAACTGACAAAGGCTCTGTATAATCTGAGAGTAAACCTGAATGTTAAGATATGCTTCTCAAGATAGGAATGTATTAAATCACATTGTGCAACAGTTTTTCATTTTAATATTGATCAACATTTTATCAGCACAAGAAAGTATTAAGTAGTTTCCAAATATACATCAATAATGAACAGTAATATAACTGAACGACGTCTGCACTAGTACAGTATAGTCATCGGGGAGGGAAATTAAAGCATAGGTAGAACATGTGAACACAGTAACTAGCCAGGAACTTAATGAAGATCAAAGAAGCTGGGAAACAAAAAAATAAAGTATACAGTTATAAGGGAACAAAATCAATTATGATTAGTCAATATTATAACAGTTCCATTAAGAGTAAATTAAAATCGAGGGAGGAAAAGGTTAAGTAATACTTTAACTAAAGATATTTTTGTTGACTACCAGAACTTAACATGTAAGCTACTAAAAGGGATTGTGGAAAATAAAACAGTAAATAACTACTTTACTAGTGTGCTAAGATGTACTCCAGTTTAGAATGAATTTATATGTAGAATTACAAAGTGCATTTCAGAGTAGTGGCACATAGGGATGGAATAAATGACATTAAAATATGGCACTGAATATTGTATTTTGTATTCAAAGACTATACTGCAATATACAGTGCATCCGGAAAGTATTCACAGCGCATCACTTTTTCCACATTTTGTTATGTTACAGCCTTATTCCAAAATGGATTAAATTCATTTTTTTCCTCAGAATTCTACACACAACACCCCATAATGATAACGTGAAAAAAGTTTACTTCAGATTTTTGCAAATTTATTAAAAATAAAAAAATTGAGAAAGCACATGTACATAAGTATTCACAGCCTTTGCCATGAAGCTCAAAATTGAGCTGAGGTGCATCCTGTTTCACCTGATCATCCTTGAGATGTTTCTGCAGCTTAATTGGAGTCCATCTGTGGTAAATTCAGTTGATTGGACATGATTTGGAAAGGCACACACCTGTCTATATAAGGTCCCACAGTTGACAGTTCATGTCGGAGCACAAACCAAGCATGAAGTCAAAGGAATTGTTTGTAGACCTCCGAGACAGGATTGTCTTGAAGCACAAATCTGGGGAAGGTTACAGAAAAAGTTCTGCTGCTTTGAAGGTCCCAATGAGCACAGTGGCCTCCATCATCCGTAAGTGGAAGAAGTTCGAAACCACCAGGACTCTTCCTAGAGCTGGCTGGCCATCTAAACTGAGCGATCGGGGGAGAAGGGCCTTAGTCAGGAAGGTGACCAAGAACCCGATGGTCACTCTGTTAGAGCTCCAGAGGTCCTCTGTGGAGAGAGGAGAACTTTCCAGAAGGACAACCATCTCTGCAGCAATCCACCCATCAGGCCTGTATGGTAGAGTGTCCAGACAGAAGCCACTCCTTAGTAAAAGGCACATGGCAGCCCGCCTAAAGTTTGCAAAAAGGCACCTGAAGGACTCTCAGACCATGAGAAAGAAAATTCTCTGGTCTGATGAGACAAAGATTGAACTCTTTGGTGTGAATGCCAGGCGCCACGTTTGGAGGAAACCAGGCACCGCTCATCATCAGGCCAATACCATCCCTACAGTGAAGCATGGTGGTGGCAGCATCATGCTGTGGGGATGTTTTTCAGTGGCAGGGACTGGGAGACTAGTCAGGATAAAGGGAAAGATGACTACAGCAATGTACAGAGACATCCTGATGAAAACCTGCTCCAGAGCGCTCTTAACCTCAGACTGGGGCGACGGTTCATCTTTCAGCAGGATAACGACCCTAAGCACACAGCCAAGATACCAAAGGAGTGGCTTCAGGACAACTCTATGAATGTCCTTGAGTGGCCCAGCCAGAGCCCAGACTTGAATCCGATTGAACATCTCTGGAGAGATCTTAAAATGGCTGTGCACCGACGCTTCCGATCCAACCTGATGGAGCTTGAGGGGTGCTGCAAAGATGAACGGGCAAAACTGGCCATGGATAGGTGTGCCAAGCTTGTGGTATCATATTCAAAAAGACTTGAGGCTGTAATTGCTGCCAAAGGTGCATCGACAAAGTATTGAGCAAAGGCTGTGAATACTTATGTACATGTGATTTCTCAATTTTTTTTATTTTTAATAAATTTGCAAAAATCTCAAGTAAACTTTTTTCACGTTGTCATTATGGGGTGTTGTGTGTAGAATTCTGAGGAAAAAAATGAATTTAATCCATTTTGGAATAAGGCTGTAACATAACAAAATGAAGAAAAAATGATGTGCTGTGAATACTTTCCGGATGCACTGTATGTTACAAATATGTAACACTATTTCAGTTTTTATACTCACTTTTGTAAAATAAATATTTGGAATTTAATCTAGTGACCAGGTTCCGACCATTGACAAGAAATAATGTTAATTTGCATTTTTAAAATTCAAATAACCATGGATACAGTAAACAAGATATGTTTAATTATGTTACCCATACAATTATACAGTATATTATTTTGGTCAACGAAACAAACTAACAGGTAAAAACATTTAAATAATTCTAATATATTTGGCCATTTGCAACATTTAAGAGCACAGCATAAACAAATGACATTGGCATCAGTTAAATGCAACAAGTGAGTCATAGCTCAGAGTGATTCTCGCATCTTACATTCACTATATAAGGCAGATAGATCTCATTAATTGGTCTTGGAAAGATTAATCAATTGGTCTCCTTGCTGTACTTTTCCTTCAATATCAAGACATACACTTCGAAAAGTATCCTTCCACATGGCATGTAATGAGTCTGATTATAGAAAAACACTCAATATGATGAGTGCTGTTGAATGTGTCCATCCATCCATCCATTCTCCAACCCACTATATCCCAACTACAGGGTCATGGGGGTCTGCTGGAGCCAATCCCAGCCAACACAGGGCGCAAGGCAGGAAACAAACCCTGGGCAGGGCGCCAGCCCACTGCAGCTGTTGAATGTGTAATTGTGTTAATTGTGTATAAAATGGTCACAATGGTGAGTCAAAATTATGTTAACACTAATGGATTACTTTTATCTCGACCACACCTTTCCAGGTTGTTGGATAGGTTGTGGTGGACCTTTGCCATGGCCTCCACACTCCCCTGATTTGACACCCTGTGATTTCTGGTTATGGGGTATGGTGAAGGAGGGTTTGTATAGCAGAAAAGTTTGTGATATCAATGACCTGAAGGACAGAATACAGACTGTGGTATCATTTATTCCACACAAAATGTGTGTCCAGGCTTTAAATGGTACTGTTGCTCATTGGTTTTTGTGTGTTGGACATGATGGCAAACAGGTTGAGACATTCCTGTAAATCATCTTGCACATATGAAGTATGTTTTGTGAATAAATTGTTTCTGTCATTTAAATGTTAACATAATTTTGACTCACACACACACACACTCTCATATATATGTATGTAAGTACACATAAACACAAACAATATGTATTGTGAATGTTGTGTTAAATTCCAACATAAAAAAAATAAGCAAAATCATTTCTGGTTTAAAGATGCAAGACAAGTTCAAGCCAGTAGAAAAGTATGAACATAATCAAAAAAAAAAAATTGGGGGAAAACAAAAAACATCCTTATCATAATATTTAGCTGACCCACTGGTTTTACAAGAATAGAATCACTCATTATAGAAATCTACGACGTTTCAACATTAAAAAAAAAAAAAAAAAAAGTCCTTCAGTTAGTGGATGAATTTGCCCTTGAGATCACACAAGAAAGTTCCTCATCCCTTGGTACCTTATATTCAAGCAAGCAATACAGGGGCTTTGTATCTGCTTTAAAAAAAAAAAACACAGTTCTCAGATGAGACAAACTGACTCACAGGAGAATATGTTTCATTTGATATATAAAGCTTTTCCAAAGATATAATGTGTAAAGTTCATATTTTAGCAGAGCTGGGCATCAACACTATCCATGGAACTTGTGAAATGAAAATTGTGGATATGGGCTTCATCTTCTGTCTTTAATTGCTTTTTCCATCACAATCTTTATTTTATTTGATCATTTGGGAGTTTCCAGGTAATAAGAGTTCAGTTGCATTCATCAAGTTTTAATGCATCCAATCTTATTTCTCCAAACATCAATTTCTAATTATTTTCAACATTTATTTTAGTTAAATAATAAGAAAAACAAACTAACAGCAATGGTACCTAAACTTTGTAAAAATATTAATATTCTGAAATGATCATTTCTGGACTAGTAGGTAAAGTATAAACTAACAAATACAGAACTAGATATGCTTGAAGACTGCCAGGCTATGGAATCTATTTACAGATAATGAAACAGGCAAATCTCAAAATAATATGTAGACCAACAACAAAAGTGTTTTCATTTTTGCATCTTTCTCCAATTGTAAAATGTTTATTGCTGCTAGAAAAATTCTAATGCGTCTTTCTTTGAAAAACTTTGTGTACCTGATTATTCTGCTTTTAAACTGAACAATAAATATCTCGCATGCTATCACTATTATACTTAATATCCCTCATGGTTGCAGGAATCCAGTATTTATTCTTAACAGCATTAGTTCCTCAATGAAACACTGTTCCATCTTAAGCTAAACTTGCACAAGATCAATTCAAATTCAACAACTCCAATTGACAAGAAGA
The DNA here is from genome assembly GCF_900747795.2 of Erpetoichthys calabaricus. Lineage (NCBI taxonomy): Eukaryota > Metazoa > Chordata > Cladistia > Polypteriformes > Polypteridae > Erpetoichthys > Erpetoichthys calabaricus. Next base: position 247,761,548 of record NC_041394.2, read on the forward strand.
TCTTTTGAGCTATTGGTTCCCATACAATAAGCCAAGTAGAAACAGGAAGAGCATGCACATTTTATACAGAGCATGGAAGAGGAGTAAACACCCATAAAGTAGTCTATGAAAGCTTAAATTCAGGTCTTAAATATCATCCTAACATAAATCACTGCACAATTGTATAATATTCTACAACATTTTAGATATAACAGTAACACCAGATACAAGACAGAGTAGGCACTCTTAATAATACAATATGAAAAAATAATACACAGAAGAAGCATGCTTTCAATTACACTCACTTCTCAGAACAACAGATGGAGTGACACTTTTCTCAAGTAATTCTGTATATAGTATAGAGTTCAGCTGGTTATTAAGCAAAAGCTCTTCAAGGAGAGGCTCTGCCCGTTTTGCTACTGACATTATCATCATTAAGGTACATTTCAACTTACAATATACAAGCAGTAATTTGATGCCATCACTGCAGATCTCTCATTTTACACTAGTGACTGGAAAATGTTATGCTTTTATATAAACTCTCTGTTTTCTAACCACTGAGTACAATAATATGCAAAGTTAAAAATACCAAAAAAAACCCCAGCAAAACAGGAAAAATAGATACATTTCTCTATGTCAGCTCAAACTCATTACCACAGCTGAAGGCTAGCATGAGGTAAATACAATTAAGTCTTCATCGAAGAGAGAGTAATAAATAAGCCTGTGCATTACATAGCCAGGTTTTCCTGCCTAATCTCAGTAACAAACAAGCTGAGGTTTATGCTATTTAGCAATCTTAATTTGTGAATTTTAAATTAGTAGATAAAACTGTCTTCTCCATTATATACATTAGTCTAATGAACTGTTAGAAGACTTTACTCAATGTATTAATTTTATACTACAATACTTTTGACTGTTTTTAAAGAATTATAAATAATGAAGCCTAACTTAATATTAAAAAACTGAAATACGGTAATGTGTCAAAACACTGCATAGACAATTAAAGATGCTGACTAAACACCACAAGAAAGTAAACTGCTGAATGTATATTAATACTTAAATAACTAAGACACTCAAAAACAAACATAGTGGAATATTGCAGGGTTTGAGAACAAAAAAAAAATCATGGTTTCTGCAAAGTGACGTTGATTATTCATATTTCCTGTGCCTCAACCATCTTGGAAATAATGTTAAAAGCTATTTCATTACTTGCCTCGAAATTATGCATTTTTCCTTTTCTTTCACGTTTTACACTATCCAGAGCTGATTGTTTAAATTCTTCGACACCGAGAAAGCACAACAATTCATACTCTAGACAAAGAAAAGGTTCCCCTTGCATTTAAAAGTATAATTTCAAATGTTTGGTATTTGCTACTTCCACCTTTACACGTCAGTGTGCATGAAACAAGACTTGTGTGCAAATGTATTTAAAGTAAACTGATGTATACCAGATGTATGTTCAGGTTATTACCAATGGACTTACTACCACTCAGAGGGTCAGCATGTAGATATATTCATATCAGAAATGTTCATCTTTTATCTTTAAAAGAATTTATGTATTTGAGAAGAGGTGGGGACAAGGGGATGACATTTTTATCTGTCTTTATGTACAGCCAGAGTGTGCCGTTAGTGCCGTTGAGATAGAAAGTGCAAGAGACAGAACTGAGGTCTGTCCACAGGTTTTCAGGGTTTACTCCTTTTGCTATAGTGAAGAACTCAGCAATCTGTAGATACTACCACTGTTCTGTTGGTTTGAGAAGTACAGTATCAATTGAGGTGATATGGACACCCAGAAAAAATGCATTATGAACGTCACTCACAGGAGGTGAACTAGGTGCATCAAAACTGAAAGAGATGCAGAGAGTAGATCCAAGAAATGCTGTAGGAATTATGCTTTTGAGCCGACATGGAAGCAATGCAATGATACAGGGAATCTGAATGCCGCTGCAGGAGAGAGCAGAAGATCTGTGCCTGTATTTACCAAGTGTCTCAAAGTAAGAAAACACTTCTTGTTGGCTCAAAGACCTAAGAGATTACATAAATTTGTTCCTACTCATAAAAACGAGTAAAAGTGTTTTATAAATTTTCCTAAGTTAAGAAACTGCTCCTATCTTCACAGTGATTTAGGAAAAGTCATAAACTGTCCTAACTCACTAGGAGCTGCCAGAAGATTGCAATCAAGCTGAGATCAGCACACACATAGCAGTAAAGGCTATTTCTTTGGAAACTCTGGACAACAATGAGCTCATAAAAATACACCAGTTTGACAAAGATGGAATATTATTCGTATTACGATATTCTTGTATATTACGAGATAGATCCGTCCATGTGAAGAAGCCATGCATTGTCAGCTGAAATCCAAGTGTTGGCAACACTATGGTTTTTGCCACTGGGAAAAGGGAGCTTTACAATAGCAATGATTTGAGCAGGTCACAACCAAGTATTTCTCGAAGATTCCACCAAATTTTGACCCTTACAGAGTGTGAGATAATACGCAGATTTAAACATTTCCTCACCACTCCTTGTGAGCTCATGTTAAAGCAAGCAGCACTCATGCAAATTGGAACACACAAAGTTCATTGCCCCAAGTTTGGATGAGCAGACAGGTGGACATGGATTCAAACTACATTGTAGTAGTAGCAGCATACTACCCTGAAGATAAGCGGGGCAGGATGGGTGACTGACAGTGAAATCTCACATGGGTACACTAAGCTCTGCATTCCAATAACCCCTGGAATATTTTCTTTATAGTTTACAATCTGTGAAGGTTCATGAAGGTAAGCATAGACTCCAGAAGCATTAGATAACAGAGCATTGCAGAAAATAAGGTGTAAATCACAGAGAGAGACCCAGGCACATCACTTTGGAAGATGATCAGGAACAGTGCAAGAATGAACGCAACTTCAGTAACACAGCAATAATAGCTGTGGCCAGGTTCAGTAAAACTGCTCCTCTATGTGGCATTTCTCATGGCCATACCAGTGCAAAGCTGATTATTTTGAAAGTACAGCTATGCATTGTTCATTGTTAGATAAACATGACCATTATTGGGTTTAACTCTCATTCGGTCTGTGTGTCTCTTTCTTTCAATCTTGACGTTCATTCTAATAATATTCCTATACTATTATACTAATATGATGCCACTAGCTGCAAACTGGCAACAATTACATGCAGCCCAGTGCAATGCCCTACCTGATTTATGTTTTTCTTTTTCTTTGATTATTATTAGTAGTATCATTATCATCATCATTGTGGTGAAACCTCAGTGTTAGTGTCAGTAAATTACAAAAGATCACCATGAGTGTTATTTTTGTGGCAATGGGTGCCGTAAAAATGTGACATTATTCATTCTTAGACGTGGCCTCCTACTTCTCACTGGGACTGGAACTAGAACGCTTTGAAACATCCTGCTCTGAAGTAGGACAAATAGATATCCTTGTCAAACTTTTAGTGCAATTCCTAGGCATAATTCTAAGATGCTTGATAAATATGTGCCCAGGCCTATCTTTCTCAGGTAAGTGCCACATACATACATACATTCTGTCCATCTCCCCATTTATTTATCATATTTTTAAGCTTGCATCACCATGCTAGACTGATAGACTGAATCTTGACCACAATTACTACAGACTGTGGTAATCATATCCATTGACTATTAAGTTCAGAAACATTTGTACTGTATATGAAGCTTAATAATCCACATGATGTTCAAGGGCTGTACAACACTACATGATAAAAAAACATTTTACATCTAAATTATTTCAAAGTTTTACAGGCATAACTTGCCCTTCCATTTTAGGATAAAAAGATAAATAAATCCTTCATTCAACTTAAATCATGACATTAACTGATTTTGTTTAAGTCACATGTGCTATGCATGAATTAGCTTAGATGACTAGATTTCCTATGGTCATTTCTGATCCCTGTTATATGAGCCAGAGGTTAAAATTCTGGAAAAAGCCAAATATGTGCATAGTTTCATTCACAATACATTAGAAGTTCCAATATTTTACTATGTCACATAAGTACACAATACACTGCACAAATAGATGCAAACACAAAGACTACATATTCATATAGATAGCTGACCAAGCCACTTTATAGTTTTGTTGTTTTCGTTTTTTTTTTTTTTTTTTTTTTTAATGTGGTCAAACACTAGTATGTCTGTGAGTATACATGTGTACATATATATAATACATATTTTGACTTGAATATACTTTCTAATTAAGTTACAGTATTTTAAGAATATTAGGCTAATTTACTTCAAGAATTAATCCATAAACTATGATCAGAATTATAGTAAACTGGAAAAAGTCCAAAGCCTTATGGTGCAAATGCCACCTCATAAAGTCAAACTGTACAAAACAAATGACCTGGCATTTCTTTAATGATTTTTTTAAGCATTACAGAATGATAGTACTGTGTCTTAACCAAGGCACATAGAGCATTCTTCAAATTAATTAAAATCAAGTCAGAGTCAAATTTAATATATTCTGTGCACCTGCTGTAATGTTCTTTATCAAGCTATGGATTTTAAAAAAAAAGTATTGTAAAACTTTCATTTGTACTGCATACCTGTTACAAAATGCCAAAATAACTAAACATTTTTTTTATTTTAATCAAATGAAATCAAAGTCAGCATTCAGATAATAATAATAATAATAATAATAATAATAAATAATAAAAATAAATTTTATTTATATTGCACTTTATATTTTAGCAATCCCAAAGTTATTTTCTCAATGGCTACCCAATACTATGTTAAATACAAGTTACTTCTTGGTGTATGTTTCCAGTTTCTTGATTTGAATTGGTGTGTAAAGCCTTTGCTTATTTTATTTAGAGAAAGATTCTGGAGCATAAGTTATAAGAAAAAAAAATGATGAACTCTGCTTATGAGACTGTGTTTTAAGGTTTCATTTATTTACTTGGAAGAAGAACTTGGACAGCATACAAGCTTGGGCAGATTTGTGGCTGATGAAATTTAATACTGTATAAGTAAATGCAAAGTATTACATGCAGGAAGTAAAAATGTTAGGTTTCAATACACAACGGGAGGTCTGAAAACTGAAAGTACACCTTTTAAGAAGGATTTATGAGTCGTAGTAGACTTGACACTATCAACTTGAAGACAGTGTTCAGAAGCCTTTAAGGCTAAAAGAATGTTAGGTCATTTGGCATGATGTGTAGAGTAAGAGTCCAAGAAGGTTATGCTCAAGCTTTACAATGCACTGGAAAGACAGCATCTGGAATACTGTGTACAGTTTTGGTCTCCAGGTTACTAAAGAGGCATAGCAGCACTAGTAAAAGTCCAGAGAAGAGAAACTTAGCTGATTTTAGGGATAGAGGGAATGAATTATGAAGAAATGATTAAAAGAGCTGAGCATTTTCAGTTTATACTAAAGAAAATTGGGAGAAGACTTGGTGGAAGTGTTTAAATTTATGAAGGGCATTAGTATAGTGGATTGTTATTTTAAGATGAGTTCAACAAGAACAAGGAGACACAATTGGGAACTTGTTTAGGGTAAGCTTCAAACAAACATTACAAAGGTTTTCTTTAAATAGAGAACTATAACTCTGTGATGGCCAGTGGGATTTTCTATGCTGTGGAATACTGGGCTGGTAACAGCACTTCAAGAGAGGCCCACAGATTCAACAAGCTAATTAACATTAGAATCCCAGTAGCCTGTAAAAATTTTCATTGTCTCTGACCACCTTAAATTGTCCTTGCAGTTCTTTATCACTGGGCCAATTGCTTGCTGGTAAGCTTTTGTTTTCCAAATGTGTCAGTAGCACGCAACCTGCACTCACCCATCCTCCATTTAACCCACACAGCAAAAATCCCTCAGCCCAAGTCTTTGTTGATGTTTTTATCTGGCAATGAGTTGTAGGGAACAGTGTAGGTACGTACAGTAAATGATATCACAATTTTAAATAAATATACAGTATGTTTACAACGATCTGTGTAAATAAAAGATGACATAACAGATGTGAGGCAACAAAAGTTGTACACACAGGTAAATCAGAAGCTTTTTTCATATGTTACAGTAATAACGACATAATGTTGAGGTGAAGTGTAAAATGTGTAAAGACTGAAGTCCAAATATCAAACACTTTCACAAAAGGTATAACTAGTGTACTTTTATTCAGGAATAAAACAGAATTAAAAGAAATTGTTCAAATTACATACAGCTATGAATGTGTAAAAACAAGTGACCAAATACTGTGGTAGATAGTAGGATTTTAGGGACTTAAAAACTAGGTTTGATGTTATTTTGGTGGAATTAAGTGGCTAGTAATAATGAGATGCGTTGGGCAGAATGGAATTTTCTCGTCCAGATTGTTCTAATGTTACATTTAGCTTGTTGATACTCCCCTTTGGAGGAGCACCAGCACAACGGGTTCACTCCCATAAACACAATCATCACTAATATGGGATCAATTTATGTGCACATGTAAGAGGAAAAGCCAAATAACAACAAAAAAGTACGCACAGGCATGCAAGATGAATGTTCACATAGAATCAATACCAACTTGAGCACTGCCTTTCTCTGGACTCATAAGCTGTGAGGCAGTGACACTAATGTACTAATATAGTAGCATGTAGCTGCTTAATGTGCAACACCTTCGTAAACACTGACTTTCTGCTTAGGATGTAAAGAACAATAAAACATAAAACACCACCACATGACATCTATATAAATATGAATCATTAAGTCTAATCCCTTTTCAAAAAAAAAAAAAAAAAATCAGCCTTACCAAGTAATTGGGTACTGTACTCTAGTTAACTTAAACTAATTACATACATTAGACAGTTTAAGCCTATACCATGTAAATTAAAGTTGTAGTATTAAAAACACAGGGATTTTAGAAAAATGGCTAGGTTTTGCACTGGACGTTTGAATTAAAATTATTATTTTTTTTCAATTTGTATCCAAATCACCAAAACAGCTCTGCTAAAGATCTGCCCACTGTCACCACTGGCTTGCTCAGCTTCTCAATATATACTGTATTAAAGAACACTGGGAAAGACAGACAAAAAGACCATTTGCCAAAGTAATTTCACTTACCTGCCATTTGCTGAATGCCACTAAATGCTCCCAAATTACTAGAAGAGGTTGCTTGCTGTAAGAGCTGAAAAATAAAGAAATTGTTATTTATTTATATATTAAAATGACAAATTGTCTGCCTTCTATTATAACACTAACACCTTTTAATTCTTGTTCCAGATTCTTGAGCCATGTTTCAGATGAACTCACATTGACAAATTAAGAATCACTTCAGCTGTAATATAAATCCATATTGAGAGAGAGAGAGAGAGAGAGAGAGAAAGAAAGAAAGAAAGAAAGAAAGAAAGAAAGAAAGAAAGAAAGAAAGAAAGAAAGTACTAAAACAGTTAAAACCTTTAATAATCAAGTGTTAAATATGTTTGAACCAACATGCTATGACTAATTAAAACTGTCAAGAGCATTGTGGTTAGGGTAAATCCAAACTTCTCAATCAAAACCAGTTACTTTGCACCATTTGCTGCAATTCATAAGTATGTTATTCTAAGCAAGATAATATGGTCCAATGATGGCACTGGAAAACTGTTCATTATTACAATTTTTGAGTAGAAATAGAGTTGGTTTTTCAAGATATATTTTACATTGCACTTGTATACTGTGCTGGGTAAGGACTACCATCAATCCGTTATTAATATGAGTTGGTGGAAATAATATTCCTTAAACTAAGCAAAAAAAATCACCCTACATATAAAGTGTCTTGAGTGGACTGCCATTTCCTCAGTTTTTCCACTTTCTAGGTAGCAGATGGCCCCGTTTACTTTACTAGATTAATGGATTTTAAGGGGATTGCACACAATGCAGATATACCCAGTCTATAAAGACAAGCTGCTAGGGCCATGCTATCCAAAATGTTATGAATATCTGGAAAGGTAGAGTGGAATTCAGACTTATGAGTTTCTCTGGCACAGACCAAAATTCTGTTACAAGTTGGTAACACCTGTCTTTCATAAAAACCCTTTGAACCTTGCATCTGTTGCACTAGACTGCCAAGGAAGAAAGCAGGAGGTCATTTCTTTCTCTACCTGGATAAGACCAGATAAAATGAGGTAAAGATGTTAGCAATGGATATAGATTGCAAACATAAAAAAATCATCATAAAGGATAAAAAGGAGGGCTGTGCTACAGGTGTCGACAAAAGGAAACCTCTTTCAGACACAGCACCATAGTAATACATGATTTTTTGCTGGCAGTTCTTGTGCTTTATTTAGCTAGTTATAGCAGTAAGGACTGCACTGGGTATTTTAACAAAAGTACAACCACTTAAAAGACTTACACAGCTCTTCAAAGGTTCTGATTGCCTTTCCAATGTCAAAATAGTTTGAAGCATCTCTACTAAATATTAAATACTGCTCAGTCATCTTGAAAGAAATATGATGAACCAAGAAGAAGGGAGAGATTGTCCGTAGTTGGTAGCCAAATACAAAGAGACACCATTATGTATTGTAACAAGCAATGTTTCAACAGTCATGGTGCTTTTCAGGCTTGACCCTTGTTGTCTCTGACCTATTTTTGTTTGTTATTTAGCATTTGGTTCAAGCTATTAATATAGAAATGTCCAGTAATTGTACAGCTTGTTTCAGTCAAATCAAATGATCTGCTGTTTCTGCTAAGTAATTCTGTAAAAAAATAAATTGTTTTATAGACAAGATTGGATGATGAAACCATGTTTTCATCTCAGCTCAGAGTGTGGGTAACATGGTCACCATTTATAAGCAAAGGTTTAAGAAGAAAGAAGTATCTATATTTAAACAATTTCTTCAAATTTTAGTGCATTCAGGTCAGGATTGCGCAGAGCACACTAAATGGCCTGACTGGTCAACTCGTCCGCATCTACAATCTGGGGGGCATCATCTAGAATTCCTCAGCAGATTTACAAATAGGTCACTGGAGCTGATGTAGAAGGAAAAAAGGAAAGGAGACCTAGTACACGATTGTGGTGACCATGTGCTCAGGGGCCAGTGAACTCAGACTAATGTCTGCTCAGAGTTAGCGTCTGACTTCTGTTATTTAGAAAGACAAGGATAAAGAGGCATGTGATGCTGTTCAAGTTCAGTTTGAGGAGTTTGCTATGAATGAGCTCCTCTCTGGTCCTTTTGCAAGCATATGCTACACTGCCCTTTAGAGTAATGGGGAACAGCTACAATATTAATATTTTATGATCTCAGTATTTTGCTTATTCTAGTCAGTTGAACATTCAATTAAGAACTTCATTTTTCTATGTACATGTGACAAAACAACCACTAATATCACATTTACATTTACTCATTTAGCAAATGCTTTTCTCTAAAGTAATGTACACAAAATTCAATAAAATTGAGTAAACATCAATCCGTAGACTATTTTTAAACATGTGTTTTGTTACAGGACTGAATAACAAAATTGACCATCACAAGCAAATAACTGTAAACCGAAAAAAAGACAAGTTAATCTTTTCTGAACTACAAAGAACCGAGCTTCAACTCCGTTATCAATTAGCATTATATTCACAGAACAAAAGAATCTTCAAACTAGTGTTGTGCTAATCGATCGGCCGCCGATCTAACTCAGACATTTTTCACTCCAAATGACTCGACCAGTTATCAGTAAATTTCCCAATCTCAAAAAAATTATTTTACCATTGTCTGCTTTTTAATTTTATGGTAATTTACATGCTCCTTTACTTAAGGCATTACAATATTAAGGAAATATGCAAGCAGTTTTGTAGCTAGAACTTCCTGTAAATAGAGAGCAACCAGGCAGACTTCAGAAGAAAGTGGAAGATCATAACATTGGCTTTTACATTAACGAAAGTGGAGTAATAAACTGAGAAAAAGGAATCTGAGGAGCCATCCTGTGCACGTATTATGGATAAATACTTGTGTACGTGTTTTATTTGTTAAAAGTATGGATTTTAAAGGGAATTTTATTTATTCCAGTATTTTTATGGTTGCTGAATAATAAGCCTACAAAATGTCATCTTATTAATAAAAAATGAATAGGTAAAACCTGTGGTCTGCAGTTTAATTAATAATAATAATAATAATTCATTACATTTATATAGTTGTAGAAAATAGTAAGGTTAACACTTTAATATTGAACATAAAGCTTCCACGTCTTGGGTTATGCTGAAACTTACTGTAATTTTTTTTAAAAGGATAATGAAAACTGGACAGTTTGACATCCATGGCAGAGCGACGGGTGCTGAGCATGTTCCTGTCAATCATGGAGAATCCACTAAACAGTATCATCTCCAGACAGAAGAACAGCTTCAGTGACAGACTGCTGTCACCGTCCTGCTCTACTGACAGGCTGAGGAGATCATTCCTCCCCCACACTATGCAACTGTTCAATTCCACCCGGGGGGGGCTGGGTAAACATTAACATTATACAAAATTATTGTCTGTTATACCTGCATTTTTATCACTCTTTAATTTATTGTTTCTTTTTTATCAGTATGCTGCTGGAGTATGTGAATTTCTCCTTGGGATTAATAAAGTATCTATCTAAAAAGGAAAAAAAATCAGTATTGATATTGGCCAATTCTAGTTGTGTTAAATCAGTCATTAGTAAGTAAGTCAGAGATTTAGATGGAGGTGGCAGTTCATTCCATCAGCTAGAACATGAAGAGTGGATTTATATTAGATGCCATGCAGAGGTGGTGCCACCAGATGCCATTACATCAGCAGACCTGAGTGGGCGAGGAGTATAAGATCTCATAAGTGCTGATCAACTGACTACTCCACAGGCAAAGAACAGGGATTTGAACTTAATGCGTGCTACAACTGGGAGGAAGAGGAATGATTAATTCTAAATATTTTTGTATTGTTTATTTTATATATTTTATTAAGACAATCAATCAGAGTAAATGAATGTTAAAAAAATGTATGAATACAGCGTACATACAAAGGACACAGGAGCAAGCAGAAAATACTTCATGAAATGTTCTTGTGTTATAGATTTTTATATAAAAGTGAAATATACCCTTCAGGAAGGTTTTGAATGCTTTCAGCTAATGTGTTTCTGATCTTTCATAATAATAAATTAGATCATGCAAAATAATAATAAATAACTAGAAAGTAATATGGGTTAAATATAGAGATCTGAAAGCTGGTCATATGCTGTTTAATATATGAAAGAATACTGACTGGGACACCTTTGTAACAGTCAGAATTACTTTATTCAGTAATGTAACAGTGTAAATACAATAAATGTTGACACAGGAATTAGAAAACATAAACAAAAGGGAAATTAATATTTCTATTCTGGTTCTCCTTTGCATTTTTGTGCAGTTGTCCTTTAAGCTTGGTAAGAAGAAAGTCCTTGAATTAGCAAACTTTTTTTTTTGCTCATGATGCCTTAGTGCTTATGTTTGACTTGCTCATGAACAAGTGAATTAGAACAAATTATTTGTTACCATTAGGAACCTGACTGAAATTCTGAATATCAGTACATATTGCAAGGTGTTTTGTTTTCTAACTGTATTTTTAAATGTATACAGTGCTATACCTGGTAATAATTAGTATGCTGTATAAAAATTTAAATAGAATTCAAATTGAATGGGTACTCCGTTTTTTTTTTCTCTCCCACATCCTAAATACATGCATGTTAGGTATATTGGACATTGCAAACCAGTTCATAGTAAGCAGGGATTTGTGTATGAGCTGGTTCTGGACTGTGCCCTGTCTTGGGTTGGCTTCTGTCTTACACCCACTGCAGCCGAGACAGGCTCTGGTCCCTGTCACCGAGGAATTGATTAATCAAGTTTTATAATGTTATGATAGGAATTTGTGTGTGTTCAATTGTGCCAACTGCAACCAATTTACATGGTTAATGAAAACCAAAATATTTTTCTGGAGTGCTATGTTTTCATTAATACTACACATTAGTGTAATAAACTATTGCATTCTTAGTAAAGAGTCGATCACCAAGAACTGTTGCACATTAACTCATTAATGCCTTTCTGCAAAGCCAAGTACATTATGTACACGAGATTGCCATAAACAGCATAAAATATAAATTACTTACATTAGAAGTAAATTAACTATGGAGCAATCATGTGATTGTTTCTGATTAAAATTACTTATAAATATGGTGAACATGTATAAGGGACATTACAGTAACCTGGCATTCAACGCTTCTACACTATTTGAAAAGCTAGATTATGCAAAAGTGCTTTTTGATTTTATTCAAAAAGACTTCTTAATTACATAAAAGCACCAGGTAGTAATACTATGAAAATGTCAAAAAAGCTAGGTCCTGTAGTGCGCTCCTGCTATTTCCTTGAATAGCAAGAAACCATTACCGTTAGTGCCTTTATTTCTTTAATATGAGAACACTTTCATAGCTCAGCTGTTAATCTTGAAGGCTAAATGGTAGCTGAAGAAACTACACATTAGTATTAGTCGTTAGCAGTATTCAGCCTTGATTACTGAGCAGTGAGTGTCTACTTGTTACAAGCTTGCTATACCAAGATTTCAAATTCTGGTAATAAAAAAAAATCCAGACTCTTCATTAATACTGCAGCAACTTATTGACTCCAAGAAATAAGACTGAAAAATGCACATTAGAAACTACACTTTTAAGGAACAATGCTGACTTTTTCAAAGATTTGGTGTGAAGTTTAAAATACTGAGGGCAACCCAAAACATTTTGTCATCTTTTACTTCAATTTTATTTAAAGTATAGTATAGCAGCTACTACTTGGAAATTGTGAAATAACTACTTTTCAAAGGTATAGGTACAGTTGTCTCATCTTGATAATGTGATATGTGTATGTTTAGGAAAGCAGCTAGAAAGATTTATTGCACGGAGTAAACATGCTACCCTGGATTCAAACTCATCTAAACAAAAATTGTACTAGGAAGTGAACCTAGCTTCCTGGAACTGAGGCAGCAATATTTATAATTAATGTTTTGGACAGCTGTAAACTTTAAAAAGGTGGTTACATCTGGCTGGAATCTACATTTATTTTTTGACACCTGGATTCATGAACACTGTTTAAATTGGTTCAGTATGGATGTGTGGACAAGTGTGCCTTGCATTTAACGGAGCCCTGTTACCGGATTGGTTCCTGCCTTATGCCCAATGGGAAGATGGAGTCTCTGGATCTGAATTGGGCAAAAAAGTTCATATAATGGTGTACAGACACATAATGATAAATCAAATGGAGTTTTTTTGAGATGCTTGCAGCAAATAAAAAAGTTAATTGTTAAAGAATGAAAACAATAAGGAAATAGAGGAAAACTGAACACCGAGATGTAATTTCTTAAATACTCTGGGAAAATCCTATGCAGGGCTACTGTAGCATACATTTGGGCTTATTGAAACTGATTCATGAAGAGTAATGCAGGTTCTGTCATGATTGTGGAAAAGGAGATCAACTCCTTGTCTGTGTAAAACATTTCAGAGGTTATGCAAGGTTGCCTGTTGTATCTATATATGCTTTGTGGAAGTAATGAAGTCTTAAGACTAATGGGAGGTGCAACTAAAAGTATAAAAGTGTAAAGGACATTTCAGCATGTTTGTATGTTTGAAGTTATGCTTACATTCCTGATGTCAAATCTAACCTATTTAAACATGCAGACATGACTCCACCAAAAAATAGTATTGTTTCTAGTGATTATAATGGGAATTATCTCCAAATGTAGTCCTATGATGAAATGAATAGTGGTCTGCACCTGCCCTAAGTGGAGAAGTTTAAGTACATCAGGGCACTGTACAGTGCTATTGAAGAGAAAGAAAATGTTTCAGCCAAAGATCTTCATTTTACTATACATTCTGAACTATGCTGATAAACTTTATGTGGTACCCTAAATGGTGACTTTGTGAGTACAACTAAAAAACAGAGAAAGCTCTTCAATTAGGAGACACAGAACAAACTGGAAGGATTAAATTGTTTCTTTCTGTTGGCTTGTTAGATGAATTTTGTTAAGGACAGTGAAGTCTAGTTTAACCTTCTCTGTTAGTAACTACTAATATACATAACTTGGAAATGTGGACAGAAAGTGAAGTTAAGAAAGAAGATCTGGAAATAAAATCTTTGCATAATTAATATGTGATTACACAATTATACAAGAAATACTCCTATTTACAAAAATCTTTATGGTTCAAGTTATTACACACTAGCGGATAAAAAGAAATTTTATACATTTCTTTTTATCAGTGCAACAAACTCTTCAGTTTAATCAATGTTAAATTCACTGGACACACGACTGCTGTTTACTCCTTTCTTTTAATTTAATTGTGATACAATAACAGACAATCACTTGTTGACCGGCTATGCTTTAAATGTGCAATGTTATAAATTATGAACACACAAATGCCTGTACACTGTATTTTAAATAAGACTAAACACAATTTTGTGTGTAATCAAGATTACTAGAGTAGAAGAACATTAAGCTGATTGTATTATTTATCTGTTTAACTGTGTATCTATATATCTTAACATTTCTAGGTGGAGTTAATAGTGCAACTTTCAGAAAATCATAAAGTTGGGTGTATTAGTTTCTTATTTTAACAAGATTTGGATGATGTGCAAATAGGAATATTTTATTACTAAGCAAAAGTGAGCAAAAGAAAAGTTTAAAAACCATGGTAAGTGCCATCTTCACACTTAGCATCCCACACTCAGTGAGAAGATAAGCATGCATCAGAATTTTACTTACTGCCAGGTACTGAGGCGTGAGCCCTGCAAGTCCAGTGAGGTTTCCCCAAGTGGCAGTATTGAGTTGTTGCATCTGTTGTGCCAACTGTTGCTGTAGGCGTCTTTGCTCCTTATCTTTCTGAGTGTCAGCAAATTTCACCACAATTGGAGAAGAACATCCCTGTGAAAGAATTGTTTAAGACAATTAAAAGGATTTTAATCATAGTATGTTTCAGTTTAATGTGCCAGCAAGCAACACTTTTATATATATATAAAAAAAACAACACAAAAAAAAAACACAAAGGGTTTTTCCATTTCTATCACTGAACACAATAAACATCTTGTGATACATCCAAAGATCAGTTCCTGTAATATTTTTTATTCAGGTAGAAAAAGTGATTATACACCACCTTAGAAAAGCATGCATGCAAGCCATCAATGCAGCATTACTAATAGAAACATGCATCAAGGACACACAGGTTAGGTCTATATAAAGGACATGTGCTATCATTTGATATTAAATAAAAATACATAAATACAATGGGGTTCACAACAAGCATTTACATCTTTAGCAACAGCAGAGTGGGAGTTAAAGGGGGTGGTTGCAAATTTGTTTAAGTGGAAGCAAGGAATGATTTAGCAGACTGTCAAACTAAATAAAGCAAATATGTTAAAAAAAAATATTCATGCAAGCCATAAAAAGAATATGCAAAATGCTGTAGAAATAAGCAGTGACTAAGAATCCTTGAATACAAGATTCTCATGCTGGAGCAGTGTGAAAATGGTCAGGATTATTAAAGCACTAACTTTTATATATACTCCTGGATGAAAATATTGAGGATAGTCAAGCATCAGTTCTCTCAACAATGTTAGTGTTTTTAGAAACTGCTCACATACTATTTCATTCCAAAAAATAAAAGCCTTTTAAGTAAAGCTTTTGCTTTTAATGAATGAAGTTCTTCTAATGTGACATATTGCATGAACTTGCTGTCAGTCTTTTGTAAATTCAGATATTATTGGGAGTAAAGCAATATAAATCCAAGGATTAAACTAAAATTCTTCCTGAGTTAAGCTTAACCTACACTTAACCTTTTGTCTACTGTATGTCAAATCTACCACTAAAGCACCATATCTAAAAAGAGGCAAACACAGTAGTCTAGACCAAACCAATTTTAAAGATAACAATTTTCTATGAGAGAAATCTAGGAAATAAGATTACTATGGAATAAATCAAACTTTAGAGTTCATTAAAATGGGTAGTTTTTCAATGTATAGGCTGTGAACTACCCTGTGAGTAAATAGTCTCTACTGCTCTATCAGTAATCGCATCTAGATTCAAAATTATTAAAAAAACATCCAAAACTGTTTGTATGCTGTGGTTTTGAGTTTGATTATCTAAGACACTAATAAAAGTTTCTGTATATTTGTGCTATATAATAATGCCACCAATGTTAGCAACTAATGACACTGTGGCATAGTATTTAGTGTCACTGCTTTAAGGATTTAGCATCAAGTCTGAATCTTGTGCCCAGTCATTGATGATTTGGATTTTTCACTGGGCACTCCTATTTTCCTCCCAAATCCACAACAGTTTAGGTAAGTAGTAACTCTAAATTAGCAGAAGTCAGTGTGAGTGTGGATGTTTGTGAGAAAAGGCCCTGAAACAGACCATGCTCGGCGCTGCCTGGATAGGATCCAGGTTTGAGAATGTTATATTACTTAATGATAGTATGGCAAGATATCCATTTTTTTTCTGGGGCAGTCTTGTTTTTATGCTTTGGGTCCCATTTAATTAATTGGAATATAATACAATGTCCAGTTTCACTTGTTGCCCTGCTACACTTTTTCAGTGAAGAGAAAACTTCTTGGCAACTAGGCCATACCCCCACTCTTCTATTATTTTAATTCTAAAAATGTGCACAATTCTCCTTTGTTGACCCATATGTGATCACTTGATTATTGAGCTGTGTCCCATTTTGAGACTATTCATGTCTGGTCACTTATTAATAAAGATGCATATGCAGAATAGATAAAGGAGTCTGAATGAAGACATGGTTAATGATAAAAAGAAGCATGCACTGGTTTAAAAAAAAAAAAAAAATCAGCCTAAAAATAGCACCCAGCTAACTGATGCAATGCTTTGTTTGTTATTCTCCCAGAAAGCGGACAAAAAACTGGGGTTTGAGGACATTAAATAAATACTCCTTTCCTATGAAGAAGCAGAGACCTTTTGAAAAGCATCACAGATGCATCTTTTATTCCCTAAAAAATGCACAAGGGTATCCCCCTTCCACTTCATATGGAAGTAACTGTTAAGAATAGCTATAAGAACACCCAGATGAGCATTTTTACATTGTCTAAACAAATGTTTACAAGTGTTATATAAGTGGTTGAAAATATGGAATGTTCTACTGAAAATCTGGTCTAATGACTAACTTTTTTTTAAAAGTGAAAAATTAACTTCAAGATAAAATGCCTTGTAATACTGAGCACCATGAAAGTCTGTATATAAAGAAAGAGACTTATTTATTTATGACAAGATTGGGTCCAAAGAGCTGCATAATCTCCTTTGTTTTCACGAAAACTATGAAATTTAAAATGGGTAGCTAATTTGCTAGAAGCCAGTCAATCTACATTTCTCTTCCCCATTTGGTGCACCTTAACCCCAGTCAAACAATATGACCTTATCATCAATTTCCAGTTGCAGGCTAATCTTAATGAATTAAGGGCAGCAGTGGCACATGCCTTTGACTTCCGGTCATGTAGTTTTACCTCCCCTGAAACTCCATCAAACCGATTTGCAACTCACTCGTACAAAACCAAATGGGTTTGATTTTGTCTTCGGTTGTAGGGGTGGGCTTGTATTTGTGCAACACAAGACAACCAATGAGCACTTATGTGGAAGGACAATCCAATATAGCACTGTCCTAAGAAAAGGAGGAATGCGGGTGATTCTGGACTGTGCAAACAAAACAGAGGCTTGTCTGTCTGATGTCTTTTGTTTGTTGAACTGAATTAGAAAAAAAAGAAAACGGCCAAGATTTCTGCTGAGCTTGCCATGCCGGGAAAGGCTTCATGCAAGCACTGGTGGTGTCAAGCAGCATATTATCAGCTGTCAGAATGCAGCAAGCTTGTGCTTACTATTTGTATAATCTGACATCCTCAAGGTGCAGAGATCTAGCAATGGCTGCTTTTGCATCTGACATCTCCTCCGACTAGAAATCATATAATTAATGTCCTGCTGGCTTTAGGCAGCAAAGACCAAAAGGCCTAGTACCATCTGGTTATAGTATCGTTATTGACCAACAAAGTTAATTAAGAAAATAGGAGGGCAAATGAATAAGCACACTCTTTGCAGCATTTAAAATAACAATAAAGGTATGAAATGAACAAGTCCTGCAAAGGCTTCTTACTAGAAAATATTTGAGACAGAGTGAGTTACTCTTACAGCGAACTTGGTAAGGTGCAGCTGCTGGACTTCCCCCAATTTTGTTTTAAAAAAAAATGTGTTTATTTGTCCAATGTTACATATTAATATCCAAACACCAAATTAATTTAATATAATCATACTTTGATTGAATATTTGCAAAAACTCAGTAACTTAAGTATTTCTAAATATAAAGACACATTTTTGGTCATAGGGAATAACGGCTACACACGTTCAATTTCATTAAAGCTTTGTTACATGACCATTCTAATCACTGCTAGCATATATCATGTTAACAATATTAAAATGTCCCAATGTTCGTGTGTTACAAACATACCAACCCTCACAATATTTCAAGGCTCTTAACAGGTGTGTAATAGATCCTTAGTACAATATTCTCATTGGTTATGTCTTTGTGGTAAATGTAACCAAAAATACTAGCTAACTTTAATAACGTATTGTTCTGAAGCTGTGTTACAAAAACTTATTGTAATATTATGTCTATACTGCACTTGCTTAAGTGATATTTCAGTCTGTCTTTTCAACATTAATGATTAATCAATCTTTATTTTATATAGCTCACATCTGGAAGCAAACAAACATACAGTGAGGATGCACGATTACAACTCGGTTGTAAAAATTAGTTCTGAAGCATGATTTAGGAGCTATATCTTAGTCTTAATCACCAACAATGTATTTTCAGTTTGTTCAGTTTTCATATAGAGCCCTTAAAGCACATAGTATTTTACTGTGGTTTACTTAACACTGGAATTCCTGAAGCCTACGAAAAAACTCATAATCCCGGCCCACCTTAAATCCTTTCGCACCTCTTCATCAGCATCTTTTGTTTTGTAAATACGTTGATCATCACAAGCAGCAAGCAGCTTGCTGTCCCATCCCCCGCCTTGACAGTGCTCAACTCTCCCAGCTCAAGCCAAGGCTCCTAATCTGCATGTGATGTGCCTGGAGTTGTATAGGGTAAATAATACAGTATATCGTTATTTGGAATACATGCATTTCATGTGTGTTCCGTGTCTACAAAGATCAGGGTAAGTGTGGGATGAACGGAAATACAAGAAATGCTGAACACATACCTAAAGCAGAAACTTTTTCCATGTTATACTAATAATGACAATAAGTGCATAATGTGTGAAGACTTTAGTCCAAATATCAAATCAACACATGCGCTTTTATTCAAGAATATGACCAAAAAAAAAAAAAAGCATTTGATTTACATGTGGCTGTCAAAGAGTTTCAAACTCAAACTCAAATGTCAATCGACAGGGAGTTTACACATATTCTTCAATGGTGAAGACGTGAGATCTGCTGCCTTATAACCCGAAGATCCAGGGTTCAAGACCGGGCACTCCTCAGTTTGAGTAGTGAGCTGCAATTATTATTATCTATATATATATATATTAGTATAACACGGAAAAAGTTTCTGCTTTAGGTATGTACTTAGCATTTCTTGCATTTCCTTTCATCCTACACTTACCCAGATCTTTGTAGACATGAAACACACATGAAATGCATGTATTCCAAATAGTGATATACTGTATTATTTACCCTCTACAACTCTAGGAACCTCACACGCAGATAAGGAGCCTTGGCTTGAACTGGGAGAACTTTTTGCCCGAGCTGAGCTCCGTCAGGGCGGGGGATGGGACAGCAGGGTTCTTGCTGTTTAGGCTGATCAATGCATATAAAAAAGATGCTGATGAAGAGGTGTGCAGGGATTTAAGGTGGGCCAGGATTATGAGTTTTTTCGTAGGCTTCAGGAATTCTAGTGTTAAAGACACAAAACACTGAAAACCGACAATGCAACAGAGTTTAGAATTCACCATCAAAGCACTCTATTACAAGTCGATTTCAACAGAATATTAAAATTCACAAAAGAAATAACTCTGGTGGCCTTTAATATAGTTAATTACAATTGTTTATTCAATATACATGTGTCTTTTACAGACATCTTTTCAATGTGTCTATTTGAGGATGATTCCTTTGTTTCCCTGTTACCAGTACTGACCTTCACTCATTAAAAATGTCATTAATTCATTCCCAAGAAATACGCTATTATACTGGCAGCCAAGTCTGATCTAAAAAGAAGTTTCTATGTCAAATAATTTAGATATAACATTTCACTAAGTTGTGTGACCCTGTCAGTTGATGCTCTGCTTCTTCAGCTGAAAGACAAAGTGAAACAACATTTTCTACTCTCCTCTTGTTAATAATAATTGAAGTAAGTTTCAGATCAGGAAAAGGTGCACTAAATTCTAATCTTTGGGTTTGTGTATGGCTTGCCATATCGACTCATGTTAAACCACCTTACCAATATATATTTTACTAATAGTGTGTGACTAAAACTTGTGAAAACTATACATGAACCTTAAGAATAGTGCTCATATATTTATTTTATATATATATACATATACATATATATATACATACATACACATATATATATACACACATATATATATATATATACACATATATATATATACACATATATATATATATATATATACACATATATATATATATATACACACACACACACACACACACACTATATGGACAAAAGTATTGGGATGCCTGACCATCACACCAATAGGGACTGTGGCACAGTGGTAGTGCTGCTGCTTTGCAGTAAGGAGACTGTGGAAGATTGTGGGTTCGCTTCCCGGTTCCTCCCTGTGTGGATAGCGCTTTGAGTTCTGAGAAAAGCGCTATATAAATGTAATAAATTATTATTATTTAATGAAATTGCATTCAAATGCATAGACATAAATATGGAGTTGGTCACCCCTTTACAGCTATAACAGCTTCCACTCTTCTTGGAAGGCTTTCCACAAGATTTTGGAGTGTTTGAGGGAATTTGCACCCATTCATTCTATAGAACATTTATGAGGTCAGGCACTGATGTTGGACGAAAAGGCCTGGCTCACAATCTCCATTCCAGTTCAACCAAATGGTGTTTGATGGGGTAGAGGTCAGGGCTCTGTGTGGGCCAGTCAAGTACTTCTACACCAAACTCATCCAACCATGTCTTAATGGACCTTGGTTTGTGCACTGAGGAACAGTCATGCTGGAATAGAAAATGGCCTTCCCCAAACTGTTTCCACAAAGTTGGAAGCATATTGTTTTCCAAAATGTCTTGGTATGCTGAAGCATTAAGATTGCCATTCATTGGAAGTAGGGGGGCTAGGCCAAACCCTGAAAAACAGCCCTGCACCATTATACCTCCTCCACCAAACTTCACAGTTGGCATAATGCAGTCAGGCTGGTAACGTTCTCCCTGCATCCACCAAATCCAGATTCGCCCATCTGACTGCCAAACAGAGAAGCACGATTTGTCACTCCATATAACACATTTCCCCCACTCCATCTGACGCTTGGCTTTGGACTTGGTGATGTGAGGCTTATATGCAGCTGCTGGGCCATGTAAACCTATTCTATGAAGCTCCTGTTACGCAGTTTTTGTGCTTAAGTTAATGTCAGTGGAAGTTTGGAACTCTTCAGCTATGGATCAGCAGAGCACTGGTGACTTTTATGCACCATGCACCTTAGCAGACACTGACCCCACTCTGTGACTTTACATGGTCTTCCGCTTTCTGGTTGACTTGCTGTTGTTCCTACCACTTCCACTTTCCAATAATACCACTTACAGCTGACCGTGGAATATCCAGTAGGGATGAAATTTCACAACCCACCTTATTGCAAAGGTGGCATCCTATCACAGTACCACGCTTGAAGTCACTGAGCTCTTCAGAACGACCCATTTTGTTTCACAAATGTTTATAAATGGAGATCTCATGGCTAGGTGCTTGATTTTATACACCTGTGGCAATGGGTCTGACTGAAACACCCAAATTCAGTAATTTAGAGGTTTGTTCTCATACTTTTATCCATATAGTGTGTGTGTGTATGTATAATAATTATATATATATATATATATATATATATATATATATATATATATGTGTGTATGCACATGAGCAATGTATCTCCATCAACCTAAACATATTTGTATATTATATGAAAATAACTTTGTACGCTAGGCTGTTATGTCAAATATTATAATAATATTTTGCAAAATGTTATCATGGAAAGTCTATAAACAAAAGATAACATGCCTATATTCAGGATGATTTATGCAAATATTTTTATTTACATAAAAACATGTTACACAATGTAAATGCAGTACATGCTAGATCATTCTCAAAAATACACAAATTTAAAAATACTGTACATAAAAAGACTCCATTATTAATATTAAAATATTTTATTTTTAAAGATAAAATAAAAAATAATTGACTATTTCTTATTCTATAATGGGCATTATTGTGAGTGCACTTCAAATATATGAACACCATCTATCTACTGAATGACTATTGCCCACTAACAGCTACAAAATAAAGCAAAGCTCCACCTCCACAAAGGAAACTAAGAAATTTGCAGAAAAATATTTTAAAACTTTTTTTGAAATTAACCATTGCATCTTGTTCTAACAGTAAACTAAAAAAGGAAGGTTTTTTTCAATAGCTCCTTAAGCCATATTTGAAAAACAAAGTTACATTTTTAGTTCAAAGAAATTTAAAACATTTATCACAAGACTTTTTAAAGATGATGGCTTTGAAAAAAATCTAGATGGCAATGATTTTGGTCTTTACTGTCCCAAATTGGCCATCTGTGAAACAGAACTTAAACTAGCATGTTCTTGCTTATTTTAATTTTAATAACAGGAATTCACTCATAAAGCTAAAAATTTTACTTTTATATTTAAATAAATCACGCTTTTAAGTAGAATGCCTAAAAGTAAGTATTATGTTGATTTACCAACCACATCCAAAAATATGTAATTTGCTATGCCACATACTTCCTGACAGTGGTCATAATTCTACATACCTTAACTTTACGCCTCAAATAAATATATAATACTAAATTGAATAAACAAAAAAGCTGTGCATTTTGTTTTACCTCTGAAAGTTCATGTCTCATGAAAGTCCAGATTACTTATCAGTAAAATGGGGCAGTGATCCTGCATGGTCTATTGGCATTATTTTATTATATAAAGCTCTTTGAAATGACATTTTGTAATGTTAGGTGCATCATAAGACATGGGCTAATGACAACAATGCACCTCAGCAACAATGTGATCTTTAGGACTGGTTATTTTTATTGCATGAGTTTGGCTTGTTTGAGGATTACAAAGTGTGTGGCTGTAACATTTCCCAACTGACTCCACAAAGAAGAAAAACAGAGAAAGGGCAGACGATACAGTACCTCCATGGTCTGAGACTGGTGCATGGCTTTGATTGCATTCTGTGCCATTGCCCTTGTAGAAAACGTGACAAACGCACAGCCTGTGGGGACAATGGGAAAAGGAGCAGGAGAGACAAAAAAAAAAGAAAAAAAAAAAGAAATAAAAGAAAAAAGAAAAAACAACAAGACAAAAGGGTTGGACACTTGTTAAACCAACACAGTCTACGAGAACGGCCACAAGACGACACTGTTCTCAGTAGTACATGAAAAAATAAACAGCTTGAATTAATCATTCACAGAATTGACTTGTTAATCCTTTTACTAGTTAACATTTCATTAGGGGAATGTGCCAAGGCATTCATCTTTCATTGTGCCCTGCATAAAATTGGCATAGTTTTAAAAATGCTGGAAGTTTCCTACTTCTGAAATTGCAGAAGAAAGTAGCATTAGACAAAAACTAAATGCACATACGCTCCTCAGCTAAACTGATTAAAAATGTAGTTTTTGTTCAAGCAACATTGGATATTGTAATATCCAATCACAAATGCATGCTAAAGACTTTTTCATGACACTAAGCCTTTGGAGTAATATTCATAGTTAAATTTCTTTGCATATGAAATGGATGAAGGCTTAGTTACTGACTAGGAACAGCTTCAGTCCATTTTACTACTGACCAATGGAGAATGATCCTGCCTTTTACATAACCTGAATATTTCCAACACTAAGACAACATGAAGAAGCTTAATACATAAATACATGGATGCATGGAATCACATATGCATAAGCATTATTGTAGCATGTGGCACACCAATTATTAAAATGCAGCCTTTTATGACAGACACTTTTTGGAGCTGTGGTTATTTAGATCTTTCAGACAAAGGACAATATACAATCCTGCCTGTTTTTATTCAGTTTGTCCCTCCCCAGAAATCAATCTGAGTATAATAATAATTCAATACCATGTACCAAGAATGTTCTAATCTCCTTACAGGATTTCTTTAGGTAGGTAGCTTTATTAAGAGTTATTAAAGGCATTGAGGAACAGAAGTACCATTTGTATTTTTTTCCCCTTTTTTAAGCTACTTGACTAATTAGGCTGTCTTTTAATGAGTGAAATGCCATTTACTTCAGTTTTTAGTATCCTACCCCCAAGTGAACTTTGTATCTGCCTTATTTGAACAGACAAATCATCTGTGAAAATGGAAAAGTGAGACATATTTTAGTGAATACTGAGCAATGAAATCCCTTTGAAAGTCTGACACATCTGGTGTTTGTTGCATTCTGGCACTGGGTTGTGAACTGCTCAGCTATCAGCACCTGTACTTTCTCTCCTTTAGGCCTTTCAAGTGACATGGAGGTTAGTGGGAGTGTCAATGGTGTTAATATGCATAGATGTCGTCCTGAGTCATAAGCCATCACATCACATTTCAAGCAGGTCCATATGCCTCTAAAGAAAGCTGAATGGTAATTAATAATTAATGTTCAACTGTTCAGTTTGTTTTTTTAAGTATGTTACATTTTAGACAAGCAGCTGGACTGCAATTATAGAATGATCTCATTAAAACAGCCCTCTGCCTGTCTCTCTTTCATATATAGTGTTGCATGTGCATTTTATATACTGTACATAGTACACAAACACAGCATATGCACACATTTACTCCTTAACAAAATATTTCAGCACTAATTAGTTTCTGCCAGTGGTTATTGTCAGGGTACTTTATATATGCTGAAATGATTTAAGCATAACACTACTTAGTCCAGCACTTTCAATTCCAAGCCAACATTTTATTTTTCCAATTCTGAATACAAACAGGCATTGATTTATACTTAAAGTAATGTTTGGATTACAATTAGCAAAGTGTATATATCTTAGATTATCAAGTCATTACTGTGGTGACATTTTAACCAAATAGCAGTGAACAAAGCAAGGCCCACTGGTTACCTTAGAGCCATAAGCAACCTCCTGAGTTGCTCATAAAACACATTACACAGTGTAAGAAATTCTGCACAAACACCATTCTCTTACGGAAAGGGCTTCACAAGGAAAACCATCATCTTCTTTCAGAGACACCTTTAAACCTGAACTCCCAATTATTGCTCAAAGAATGGACTTACAATTTAGATAAACATTAATGTAATGTTTGACCAACTGATCTAAATAAAGAATATCTTAGTCACAGTCTGATTGCTGTTTATGATCTTATCCTGTTCGAGAAAGGAAGGATGTCAACAAGGTTTTAGCTTGGCTCATCAGTCTTAGAAAAATGAACAAAACAGCCCTGTCATGCAACTTAAATGGAACTGGCAGTAGTTTGTCTTTTATAGGGAAGCCATGCTTCGTACTGTACAAAGCATATTTCAAAATATTGTAAAAACAGTTAAGAGGATAAAAATACAATTTAAAAATGGGTGCAGGAAAGTGGAGAAAGGTGTAAATGCTGAAAACAATGTGCTTAATAAGCATATACTACACCTGAAAGAGGTGATAACGGCAGGATTTCTAAATGTATATATTAAGGACGAACCCTTACTAAATGAGACATTGTGAATCTAATACAGGCAAACAACCTGGGAGCAGTAATTTACTCCTTAGAAAGATATATACAAGATTAAATGGCTATGACCTTCTTATCTTCTTAATTGTAGCAAACATGTAGGAAAAATCAATTTTTAAGGAGAGGCTGACACCATATTCAAAATTGTTTCATTCTTGGGGGGAGAAACACATTTTTAAATGTGGTTGAGGGCCACTTTAAGACTGTTATTATACATTTATGAGGTGTCTAGGGTCTTAGTCCACATAGAAATGGCAGCCATAATGGATAGGCACAGGTAGCAAATTAAGAAGGTTTTAAAGCTTATTATAATCATATAACCTCACACCAAGTAAATACACATGGATCTTATTGACATCCAACCTTTGAAAATGAAATGTAAATATTTTTTTAGAACTCTGTTTAAATATTCATTATGATGTAAAAACGAATCTAGGTTATACCAATGTACATAGTATGTCAATGATACCCAAATTTAACTTTACTTTTTTTTTTTTTTTTAAAGTTTTTTTTTCCTTTTGAAGTGACAGCTTGATATGCTGAGCCACTTAAAAATTCACTTGCCTTTGTTAAAAAAAAAAAAAAAAAAAGTTATGAATCCAGCTCCCTTAATATAATACTACATGGAATCATGTGTGTGTTTTTTTTTTTTTTTAACAAGTTAAGGATTATATATATTAATATTTTTTGCATGGTAGAAACACAAAATACAAAACTCCACAGCTAATGACCCTTTTACTTGCTGTAACTGACCAGCAGAGTGCTTGGTAACAATGAAAATGGGCTTTGACAGGAGCTGTAAGGGTCTTTTCGAATACTGGCATAAGCACATAATTAATAGAAGTGTATAATTTTGTTTCTTCCCTTTATTTTCAAAACACATATTTTCAATTGCTGAATTATGGAGAAGCAACATATTGCTGCTGTTACAAATGTATATATGTAACTACACCCCAAAAGAAGAAATGCAATTAAACTTATAGGTCTTGAAAATTAGGACTAAACATTATTTATAAAACTAAGCATCTTGTTGTTTACGGACCAAATTACCTCTTCATTTTGCCAAAAGCAACATTTAATTTTTCTAATGAGCACAAAGCCCCCACCCCGTCTACGGCCAAGTAGATGATGCTCCTCCAGACTTGTGAATTGCACCATTAAGATATCTATAAAGCCTAGCATTTTGCACAAAGCCCAAGCAGTCAAAACATGTCAAGGCATTAAGTGTTGCTTAAATGGCATTAAACAAACACACGTCTGTGTGTCTATTCTTCAAAGTTAAAATGAAAAACAGGTGTACAGGAGGATAACTGATATGGAAATGTTACAATCACAAAGTAGATCGGACAAGACAATATTATTGTGTATTTCTTTAGTATGCAAAGCACTACAAGAAATAAGGAAGAACTCATGAGTTAAGTGAAAGACAATGTGGCACATCTGTATGAAGCTGTAATTCATTAACATCTTATAAATGGAAGAAAAAAAAAAAAAAATCACCCCGTATTTTAAGGTGGAAACTTTTGCCAGTTTTTCCCCTACATCCAGTTTCACTTAAGAGTGGGAAGGAAAAACGGTGATTTTATAGACTTCATTGTGATATCCTGTTTTAAAATGTGAGTGGGTTTCACGCAATGACATAACAAATGCAAACAGCAGTATCTCAGGTAGGTAAATGAATTAAATTCATCTGCAAATTATCTGAAAAAGGCTATGATGAGCTTGTTGACGGATTTACACAATAACCAAATCTAAATCGTATTTCTTTATGAACTATATTAAGCAGAGCACATTGCAATGAAGTAGAATGTTTAATGGATGTTTCCAGACCTGTAGGCATGCTATTAAGTCATTCAATTGAATATACATTGAAGCACAATTGTACAGTCAAAAAGCAGCACAGAGGCCAGAGGGTAAAAAGAGACAACCAGGTATGAATTAAGTGGAAGGCGGGTGCCAGACTGGTTAGATTGATCTACAGACATCTTTATTAAATAGGTGTGATGATGAGACAGAAAAGAAGCCTCCCTACTGTATTACATGTAGAAATACATTTTGGGTAACTTTGCTCTTTTGTGGTTTTTTTTTTGTGAACATTTTCTTGATGCCAAATGGAACTGATGAGGTGGGGTCAATTTCTCTTGTTTTTCAGTACAGCTTGTTTCCCTATGCTGCCTCTGCACAGATAAATAGCAGGAATGTGAAAGGTTTCAGAAAGTAATTTCCTCTCTCTGACACAATCACTTAAAGGCACGTAGCACAACGAGAGAAAGGTATTTCTAAGCACATCTGTAAGATCTGTCATCTCAATTGAAAGCATATAATACATGAGATGTTTCGATTGCTCCAAGACTTTTATAAAGAGTGCCTCCAACATTTGATAACATCTGTTGTAACAAAGAAACAAGAGGATTCTTCCTAAACTTTTTTTTAGTATTATTAAAGCATCATACTATATCTGTTACCTTTTTGACACATCTAAAACTCAAAAACCAGCCAACTTACTCTTAACCCAGTTAACTTGCCAAAACAAACCAACACATACCAGAAAATAAATTACACCTAACAAAAGAAACTTAAGTCATTGTGTAAGTAATTTATAGGGAAAGTATTGTGCTCTATTGTCTTTTATTTTACATTTTACCACAGTAAAAGCTGATCAAAATCTGAAAATCTGCTTTTTTCCATCAGAAAGTATTTTTGTGTTGTTGATCAAACACATAAATATTAAGCAGAAAAAGGTGTGGGAGAAGCTGATGTCTGGCAAGTGCCTTTAAAAACAAGAGAAAAAAAATATGAAAATGAAGAATTAAAAGTCACAAACATCACCAAGCACTCCACGAGTCAGTTTCTGCATAGACAAATCCCACAATTACTGTTAAAAACTTGTGATATAATAATAATAAAGAAAATTTGGGTATATCATTTTATTAAAAATGTCAATAAAATGGTCAAATATAGACATTGAAGACAAATTTGAATGCCATGAATGATTTAAAGGTACACAAAACTTAAAGGCCTATATTACATTTTCCCTCTTCTTTTTGTGCTATTAACTCCATAAGTATTGTACAAGTGTGTATTCCATTTTCACTTAAAAATTGCAAACTTTAGAATATTCAAATTCCAAACAAGGATACAATAAAAATCTTTATAGACTATGTATAATATTCAAATAGCATAGTTATAAAGGCTCACAAAAGCAAGGTCTCAAACCTTAGAGATACGAGTTAACTTTAGAAGAAGCTGTACCATTTTTCTTTAGGAAGATACCATCACTCGAGAAAAAGGTACTCACCCCGGCTGAGCCCATCAGGTCCTCGCAGAATTCTGCATTCCTCAATTTGACCAAATGAGGAAAACATCACCCTGATATCATTTTCATTACATTTCTTTGAAACCATTCCTATAAACAATTTTCTGTCTTCCACCGCTTAAGAGGAAAAAAAGAAAAGAATAAGTGAACAGGTTACTTTATCTTGTTGGAGTGATGAATGTTTTACTACTTCATCAAGCTGTATTCCAATACACAGGTTTCCCATTCTTCATAACACAAGGACAACCCTGCAGGCCAAAAGTACAGTATTCCTAATTTTTCTTTAGTACATTCTTCTCTACAAAGCTAGCCACTTCATTTTTCTCAATCTCCTTCCAAAAAACTATTCTAAAAAATAAAATGTTAGTAATATGTCAAAACCAATCACATAGCTTTCTGCTACAAATGCAATGCTAGTCTTAAAACGTCTTTTTTTCGCTATGGAACCACAATGTACTATATACCAACTGACTCATTTCCACTGCCTTTTGAGTATGCAGAGTACATTTGAACACATTCTCAGGGTGTTCTGGCATCATCAAAATGCCAGCTGGAGTGCCAGTTTCTCTTATTTGAGTCTAATGTTATGATCGGAGAGCAGGACATGAGTCCCCCATTCAGCAGTAATGATGAGGACTTGCTTTTTCATTTCAAACTGCAAAAACTTCTAAAAACCAACAAAAAAACACTATGTCTAACTTTAGCATGCTGCAAGAACACTGATTTTTAATTCCCAACTGTTTGCACTAAACAAATCAAGCTCCTGTTGTTGGACAGGTAGAGGTTTCCTATTCTAATGATCTTACATATGATCAGTGATTATAATAACAAAAATTAAAAGGGCTCTTTGAGTCATCATAGTATATATCCTGTTATTGGTAAAAAATATGCAACTGACAAGGAAACATTACCTTTAACACTCTCTATCAGTGTAAAATGTGTGAATCTCCATAGACAGAAAGTGTATGCATTAACAGAAAAAAAAAACCAAAAGAATTTACTAGTATGTATGGGTTTGTGAACAGAAAAGCCATTAAGAGCATCTTTATGAACAACAGCAAACTGTTGGCATAACATATTCAAACCTGCTTAACTCAACTGAAGTTTACAGGGGCCTGGAACATGTATTGACCATATAGGACGCAAGACAGAAAACAGCTCTATGAATGTGCAGGTTGGTTCCATGCTCCCAATCTTTTTTGTCAACCTCCTGAACCCGACACCATCGCTAGTCATGACCGGGATGGACCAGCAAATAAGGGGAAACACACATCCAATCAAGGGAAAGGTGTAAAAATGCTCTAGTGCTTTTATTAAAAACAGTTAAACAGTGTACCAAAAAGTAAATAAATAATCCAATTAAAAGAAGTATCTATGTGGAAGTTAAAACAATCAAATAAATAGTCCATTAAAACGAGGTTAAAACACAGCAGGAAACTGCCTTAAAAACCATGAGTCCAGGTGCAGTCCTTAAAAACTGACAACTCCTTGACTTAACCCAATACAGGCTCTTGCAGCCAAGGAGGCGCCTTTCCAGCAGTTCAGCCCACCTTCAGTGATGCTTCTAGGCTCGGGCCCCTGCTGCCATCTGTGGCCATAGCAGGGCACTATGCCAAAGCCTCCAACTCTCGCTGTCAGGCTTACACCCCTGTGGTCTATGGCACCACCTATTGGAAGCCTCTCTCTGTCTCTCACTCTCCTGCAGCTGCACTGCCTCTCCAGTGAGTTGCTATAACTAAGCAGCTCTTCAGCCAATCCAGCTTTCAGGTCACTCAGCTGGAGTGGCTGTCAGCCCCATAGTGCCATTCACATGTTCCACTAGGGACTTCCTCCCAGCTATCTGCCTTCACTCGCACCAGCTCTCTGCTGTTCCTGCCTTCTGTTTCTCCATCTTTTAATCTCTTTTCATTTTCACTCCCCATCTTTCTTTCCGATCGGCCTTATTTCTTTTTCTCTCTCCAATCTAGCCCTCACACTTCCTTTATAAAACCAGGGACATGACACAGCTGCGGCAATTAACAACTCCCAGCACCAATTAGGGTCATGGGCAATCCGGCACCTGTACAGTAAGTACAGGGATATCCACTCCTGCATTGTGGACATGTATGTTTATTGAACTACAGGTACAACTTTGGGGGTGTTGAAGAGAAACTGGAGCTTCTGGAGGAAACTCCACATGGGAAATGGCTGGGTGCAGAATATGAAGCCAAAATACAAACTTATAGCATCACAATGACCTTGCTGTTTGGATATAGTAAGAAATAAATGAGTTATAAATAACAGCAATAAACTTCAATACATCAATTACTTCAATAAACTTTTCAGATCATGAGATGGTACATATACAATGTGTTTAAAAAAAAAATTCACCTTTGGAAAAATGCCTACAGCTGCTTGAACTTGCTTTGCCCTGGCTGTTTTACAGGATAAAAAAATTTAAGAACAAAAAGAGCATAGTGAGGAAATTTTAAAAAGTATACTGTAAAACCACAATTTCTGTACTAGTATGATTTATACTATAAGCATCTTAAAATATGTTAAATCAATAATAAAACATATGATTCATAAGGGGAAAGCAGAGTGGGCACAGTAGTAGTGCTGCTACCTGGCAACAAGGAGATCATGTCCCAGGTTCTCCCTGCCTGATCTCCCTTTGTCCATTTGGGTTTCCCCCAGGTGCTCCAGTTTCCTCCCACAGTCCAAAGACATGCAAGTTAGGTAAACTGGTGTTGCTAAATTGCCCTAGTGTGCGTGTGTTTGCTGGGATAGGCTCCAACTTCCTTGCAACACTGGATAAGCAGGTTAAGAAGATGGATGGATGGATGGATGGTTGGTTGGTTAATTAGATCAATATGTTACTTGTAATATCAGAACGTGTTGGTGACGGGTGAATATGAAATGATCATCATAAAGATTTGAACGGAAAAGATGCAAAGTTATACTACTGATGTCAAAGGAGCTCCTTATTGTACTAGAGGATTAGGATTCAAGCCCATCATCAAGGAAATACAAAACTCACATAATAATGTGCCAGAATGACAAACACATGAAACAGTAGTAAAAGAACAATTGTGTTGTTTTCAAAATCCTCAAGTGATGAGGGTACTTCTTCGGTCAGACACAATGCACCAATTAGGTACACAAGAAGTTGCAGCGCAGGCACAATGAGGGCCAAAAACCATGAAACCATTTGTGTCCATATCCCCTAAGCCAGTGATTATTAAACTATGGTTCATGGATATGTCTGTGATGGGTCGCCACATAATTATGTGGTAAAATTAGTCCAAGAGTAAATTCTGCATCGAGTGGTAAACCACCCACTATTTTTCCTACTATATGCGTCAGTGCAGTATGTGAAACAATGCCATTGACACAACATGGAGATCTTTAATTTCTGTGGCACTAAAATATAGATTAAGTATTCTCCCCTCCAATCTTAAAACCTGTGAAACAATCAATATGGGAAGACTGACAGCAAAGACATTTGCAAGAAATTGAATGAGAGAAGGAAATGATAGACAAGCTTGGTAGGTAATGGAAAAATGGTGCTAGTATGAAATGCCGAAATGATAATAGCAGGTGCAGCACAAGGTTGTGACAATTTTCAGGGTTTTGTGAGAGGTGAATCAATAGAGTGAAGGTATACATAAAGCTATTATGCTCCAATCAGGTTTTTTAAGGCTGATACCGATCACTGATTTCATGCTACTTGATTGGCTGATTCTGATACCGATTTTTGTTTCTTTATACCTTTAAAAAAATTTTTTTACACTAAGCTTCTGCATAACCAGACCAATAGAAATTATGTCCTATATTCAAGTGTATTTTTATAATAAAACTATAGCGCACAGGTGTTAACTGTTCATTTTTAATTAACAAAATAAAATTCTGTAGGGTTACTGTTACAGTGACCATAAAATATTTAAATAAATAGAATTTCCTTAAAATATATACTTTAACTAATAAAAGCTGTACAAAAATATTTATCCATGATACATGGCACAAAAGAAAGTAAAATGTACACAAAAAAAGGCTAAGCAGCTAATTGGCAATATGAATTGTGTGAGAATATTATATATATATATATATATATATATATATATATATATATATATATATATATAGACTCATCTTAGATGAGTTACCAAGATAGTTGCTAAGGTTAAAATTAAGTAGATGAGTAACAAACACCTTTCTAGAAAGCGGGAATAAACTAATGGCAAAGCCTAAACACCCCTCCTACGAAGTGGTGCTAAAATCAATAGAAGAGTCCACAGATCACCACTATTTACAAGGCAATATTCAGATTAATGGGAGAAAGGAGTCAGAAAATACTGGTGGCACTCACTGACTGGATGAAGCTCTGCATATTATGCATATTAAGAGTCAGATAACATGATGTATTAGATGAGGTAATGCAACAGAAAAGCATAAAAGAAGATACATTGTTTTATTGAATGCTCACTCAATGGACATTTGTGCATATCTCTATGTGAAAATAAAGATTTGTTTTGCCTTTTCATCTGGTTTCTGAGAATGACTTCTTTGAAAACAGAGGAAAGTTTTTTCCACAACACAAGCTGTTAAAATCAAGCAGTGTCCATTTCAACTTAATGGAGAAAATGAACGTCTCAATTCCTTAAAGTAGCTTTTCTTGACCTTTGTTTAGTTACACAGGACGACTTCTCCGATTACCTTTGTTTAGTTTATTACTCCACTTTCTTTAACGTAAAGGCTAATATACCAATCGCCTCTCATTCACTGATAACACAACCTTCCACACACTTCTCTTTGTTCACACTGCAGGAAGTTTGCTGCAAAAGGAGGAAAAAATACATATACTGGCTCAACTACTGTAACAAGTAAACTACTGAAAACCTTAGAAAAGCAGTGGCTGAAAAATATGAGATGATGATGTGCTTATTAGTTTATTAGCTTATTAGTTGGTAATATTCAAATCATGGAAAAGTAAGAGGCACTCTTTGAGGAACTCTCAAATACCATAATTCTGCAATTAATTATGAATTCTTCTCATTAACTGCTATTGCAATGACCCATTTTATGATCAGAAAGATCAGCACCAGAACGGAAAATAATTACTGAATGTTACAGAATATTTCGGGTAACTTGGTTCCTATAGCGCAAAGCCTATTGATACTCGCGTCCGAATTTTTTCTTATATTCTTTGGGATTCAAGGCTGGGGGTGCTGTCAATAAAAAGGCCCTGTTAAAGCCCATTGAGGAACTCCTTGTGCGATTCTGGACTATACAATTGTTGTAAGAACATCAGAAAACATCAAAAGGGTAAGATGAGCACTAGACATTCAGCACAATGTTAGTCTTATTAGATGAGGTTAAAACACTTCAAATGGCACTGTTGACTGAAGTATTCATCAAAATTTATCCTATTACCTGTATAAACTACACAAAGTGTGTGTATATATGTATACATTTGATATTTTCTGGTGTAATTACAACAACAATTGTATAGTCCAAAAATCACACAACAAGTTCCTCAATGGGCTTTATTTAACTGGGCCTGTTTTTTGACAGCACCCCCGGCCTTGAATCCCTAAGAATACAAGAAAAAATTCGGACATATGTATCAATAGGCTTTGCGCCCTATCTATATCTGTGTACATCTATCTTTTTTTAAGGAATGTTTGAGCTTTTTTTGGTTACTTAAAGTGTTAAGTGGAGTCCAAAGTATGTTAAACTATCTGTGAGATCATTAATAAAAATGCATTGGTAATGGTGGAGGGTCATTTGAAAAACACTGTCCTAAACAGGATTTAAAAATAAATAAATAAATAAGTGGTATGGATTAATTTTTTTAACTACTTCTTTCCTTAACTGCTGTTATGAGTGAAATGACAAAGTGACCTTTCATATTATGCTTTTAAAAAAATATCATTATCTTTGTACCCACCCCAATAAATTCTCTCTCAGCTTTACTAAGCTAAAATTAAGCATTTCCACTGGCAATGAAACATATCAGAAATCTGTTCCAGTTTTGAATGACAATAGTTGTTTTGGGTTCAAGCTCCAGGTGCTCTGTGTGTGGAGTTTGCATGTGTGGGTTTCCTCCCGGTGCTCTGTGTGTGGAGTTTGCATGTGTGGGTTTCCTCCCGGTGCTCTGGTTTCCCACTTATAGTCCAAAGACATGCAGGTTATGTGGATTGGTTGTGCTAAACTATCCCTGGTCTGTGTGTGTGTGTGGTGTGTGCATGTGTGTTCACCCGGTGGGATGACTCCTTCCTTGAACCTTATGGGTGCTATGATAGGATCCAGCTGCTCCATAACCCTGCTCTGAATTAACAGATTTGGAATATGCAAACACAGTATTATTTCAACAATATGTTGATCCCCCACTTTTCTCTTTTGGTAATATTCATGTGAGAAAATCTGTTTGAAAGAAAGCAAAAATATTTACATTTTTATTACAGTATATAGCCATTGCTATTCGTTTCTTTATGACTCAGTTGCCACTCCTCTTCTTGGATTCCAGTATGGTACTGAATTAATTTGGGTCCTCAGATTAAAATGTTTAAGAACCCCTGTCCTAAGCTATTCAAAATAAAAACCCAGCAAATGTACCTTTTGTTATATTTTAGTTTGGCCTGTCATTTCATTAGATATTTTACTAGTATGAAATAAATAGTAAAAATATAAACAAATGTATTATACTCTCACTTGCCTTTTCTCCAAGGAAAATTAAATTATTTATACACAAGCAAAGAAAAGAGGGCAAGGCTGAGCTAACAGATTGACATAACGAACATGCAGGTTGATAAACTCCTCATTACTTAATTTGTAATATTTCACTAATCCTTTACACTGTGTCTGTGCAAAACTACAAGGACACAGGAAAGCCTGTCATGACTGTCAGGATGTAATGATCATTATCTACTCCGGAAATTAATGCTACATATTATTGTTAAGAAAAATGTGATTTTTCAAGGCTGCCATTATAATTATTATTCTGTTCATTGGTTATTTTCAAAATTCATTATTAAGGTGCTTTCTGAGTAATGCAGCAAATACTGTATTTTATATTAAAAACATACACAGGTGGCATTGTAGTGTGCTGTATACAACTTCTGTTGTATTTAAATTTCCTTTTCTTTTTTATTAATGAATGTTTACTTGCTAGTGAACAGTGAAAAAGTACAGTATATCCTAAACTGAATAAATGACAGTAAAAATCAACAGAGTTCTTTTTCAATATCAGGATTTTAAAGTTACCTTAAAGAAAGCTGAAGTTGGGAACTTTAAAAATGTCTTTGTATAAACTTGCTCATGAAAGTATTAAATTTGCATCACATAATAATAATAATAATTCTTTACATTTATATAGTGCTTTTCTCACTACTCAAAGCGCTCTCCACACAGGGAGGACCCGGGAAGCGAACCTACAATCTCCTTACTGCAAAGCAGCAGCACTACCACAGCGCCACCTGTGAGGATGACATGACAATGATCCTTTTTAAATTAGCTTTCTCCCCATTTTAAGGCTGCCAATGTTAGCCATTTACAGATCAAAGTCATTCTTCTCGACAATTCATTATGTAGTGTACAATATAAGCTTTATCCTCTTGTCAAATGTCCCACAGCTTAAAACCCCTAAGTGTGAATTTTAAAGGCCTACCTATCATAGCATTTCTGACTTTATGATCAGCATGCTTTACCGAGGTTAAATTAATTTAGCACAGACTTAAAGAAGCAACAAAATACTATGATAAACAAATGCACAGTATTTTAGGTAGTAAAACCACACAGACATTTCAATTTAATAAAGGTGTTACTTTAGCATTCAGATGATTAGGGGCTGGGTATTGATTCGATATTGATTTTATTTTGACTGAATTAGCATGCCCTAATATATTTGAAGTGGTGGCTTTTTTTAGAAATTACTTAACCATGCATAGAGAACATTAATATAATGTGACCAATTTCAGTAACACTTTATTTGAAGAGTGTCATCATATTGACTTCATAGCATATGCAGAAGCATAGAATGACATTTAAGAAAAAATACTTGATTAGCAATGAACAGATAGCATTACTATTTAAAAGATGTGGAAAAAAATATCATCAATATCATATATTAAAAACATTTTCACAGCACTGCACTCATTCAAAACTCACCATAATTTAACTAATACAGTCCACACATATTATGGGGTATGCTTGTTTAAATACAATGCAATGAATCTACTTTACAAAGCATCTATATCATCTTGTGAATAACATTATAAAATAATCAAATATCTAATTTAAAATTGTGTAAAACATATATGTGGCAACATCCAACTTGTGAGGAATGTCATCAAACACATGCATTGCTAGCCCAGTATGTTATGGGAATGCAGGTACTCCACCAAGAGTGCTAGATTTAAAACTACTCCTGATGCCTTAACAGCAATATGTGGAGAAATACCAGGTGGTATAAAAGTATACTATGAAAACTGGTTGTAATGTTCTGCACTACTTGTACAAAGATTTTATCTTGCTCAACTGGAAGAATGGCAATTCACCCGATATAATTCCTATTATATTACGGCAAATAAAAAAAAAAATCTCTTTATGAGCATCTGTTCAAAACCATTTCAGAATATAGAAAAGAAGCATTAATACAATTCTAAAATAAACATGCCGGGCCTGCCTACTTGCTGTTTTTCCATATACAAAGAACTGCTTTAGATGGACAATTATCAACATTGCCCTCACTGTCACGTGTGGGGACAAGTATTTTATTCTTGTTTTTGAAGCACATTATTATACTATGTAATTCTCATATGTTTGATGAGTTGTGTTCTATTTTATTTTCAAATTAAAACAAAAAAAGAAGATGGTGGCAAGCATGTATGTCCCAAGTATCTGAAAGTTCGTTCCAAGTCAAAAACAAAGTACAATTTATGAAGTATGACTTAGTATGTTAAAAAAAATAGTAATGGTTAAGAAAATTTGTAGGCTGCCCTTCATTTCTCTGCTAAAACTGATGTCACATCAGGCTTTGAAAGTCTTTTTTTTTTTTTAAATTGGGGGAAATCCCCCTTTAAATTTAACACAATGGGGGATTTCAGATTTGTGAAGGGAATGAGAGGGAATATACACTTTGACTGTCATATACAGTATAAGGATTGTTTTATATCATAACTAATTCTTTCTGATATTTACAGTATTTTATAAAATTTTCAGTAAAGTTATCATTTAGTCTTTCTGCTCTTTTAACTTCACAGAACTAATTGTTTCACTTTGCATGTACAGATTTCCACTCATATTTAGCCAAAAGTCCCGAAAAACTGCATCAGTAAAGTAATATAAACAAACTACAGAATCTAAAAAATATATAAGCTTGTTTTGCATCCATACCATACTGGTTTTTCTGTCAGAGTATAATTTTCTGTAGCGTTAACACAGTTCTCTGTATATCTCTGTGCTGTTCTTGTGGGTACTCCAGTTATTGTCCTACATTCTTAAAGCCATGCAGGTTTGGTTAAATAGTTCCAGTGCAAGTGTGAGAGGACCCTGTGATAAACTGGTACACTACCCAGGACCTTTTTGTCCACTGCTCCTCTGGCATGGAGTACATGGGTTTAAGGATGACTAGGACTGTTACTAGTTTGACTGTGAACATAAAACATTTTCTTTGAGATAACCATTAATTGTTGCCAAAACCAAAGGACGTTTCGAAAAAATCATAAGAGACAATAAAAGTGAACTGTGTTATCCTACGGAAAGTCATTGTGCAAAGTCCTTATTTTTCTGTAAAATATCCTTCTTTTCAGAGTTAGGTGACTGCCTTAGTTGTAGGTTCACAGTCAATTAAGCTTCAGGCATATCAATCTGTCCAGTTAAGAAGCACAAGCGATTGTGAATCAACTTCACCTGCTCTAGAGCAAATGAGGACAACAGGTGCACTGGAAAGGCAACAGAAAGACAACCCCCAAAAATGGAACGGTTTTGTAGATGGTGGCAACGGACAATTGCTCTCTCCTTATCCTTCCTGACTGATTCTTCTCTAGTTTTGCTAGTTTCCTTGTCACTATCGGTAGTATGAGGTGGTACCTGCAGCCGATTCAGGTTGCACTGGTTGTCCAGTTCCTCAGGATGGCACATCCATACTGGCTGTAACAAGTTTTGCTGTGTCTCTCAGCACAGTCTGAAGACAACATCGATACCATAGAAGGGCATCAACCCAGCAGAAGAACTGGTATCTGCTACTTTGAGCGAGAAGGAACAGAAGGAGCACTGCCAGAGCCCTACAAAATGACTTCCAGCTGGCTACTGGAGTGCATGCTTCTGACCAAGCTGTCAGCAGAATACTCCATGACGGTGGCATGAGGAGCCAACGTTCTCTGTGCTTCACCAGAGAATAAAACAACTGGCAGTGGGTCAGTGATGGCCTGGGGAGGCATATCCATGGAGGGTCGCACAGACCTCCATATGCTAGGCAATGGTACCCTGACTGCAATTACCGGTAGGTACCAGGATGAAATCCTCAGAGCCATTGTCAGAACTTACACTGGTGCAGTGGGCCCTGGGTTCCTCCTCATGCAGGACAATACCTGACCGATATGGCCAGAGTATGTAGGCAGTTCCTGGATGACAATGACATTGATGCTACTGACTTGTCCGCACGTTCCCCATACTTGAATCCAATTGAGAAACTCTGGGCTGTATCGGGGCATCTGACGCCACCAAGTAGCACCACAGACTGTCCAGGAGCTCACTGATGCCCTGATCCAGGTCTGGGAGGAGATCCCCCAGGAAACCATCTGCTGTTTCATCAGGAGCATGCCCAGATGTTATCAGAAGTGTGTATAGGCATATGGGGGTCATACACACTACTCAGTCACATTATGAGTTGCCGTGATGAAATTCATACAAGTTGGACCAGCCTATAATTTCAATTTCTGACTTTGATTTTCAGTGTGATGTTGAATCCTGCCCTCAATGAGTTGGTGATTTCGGTTTCCATTGATTGTTATTATATCATTTTGTTCACAACTAATTACACAGTGTTACTCAGTAAAGATTTTCCACTTAAATATTTTGCTCATTGAGATCCGATGTGTGATTTAAGTGTTCCTGTAATTTTATTGGGCAGTGTATATCTACCACCAATTTTCTTGAAAATTATCCTTGAGCAGTACCGTGGGAATAATTTTTGGTAAGGGGTGCTGCCGACTACAAACACTATACAGTGGGCATACATGATCCACATAGGCCTAAATGACATACATACAGTATATGCATGACAAATTAATTTCTATGTCTAGACTTACTGGAGCATGGCAAGAAGTTACAAATATAAACACAGCAAGCTTAGTTTTTTGCCAGTTTGCAGACTTTTTGTCAAACCTCCAACAAACTTTATCTGTAGGTCAGTAGAGTAAATATAATGCCAACTCAGTAACTGAATGATACCTACATTCTGCTCAAGTATGTAGACTTTATAGAATCTGTACAACAGTGTGCCAAATACAGTATTGGCTTTACTTTCAAAATGATTTCTCTGTAGTGCATGAAGTATTGGGTAGTAATAAACAAATATTTGCGATGTGAGCTCAAACGTTTTTCAGCCACAATCAGCTGTCCATTAGGCATTTCAACTCATTTTGTGGCTGAGAATATCTCAACCTTACCCTTCTGAATTACATACTGAGAGCCAAGAAAGCCACCACCCAGACATGACATCAGAGCTCATGAACAGCCTGAATTTTGCTTTCAGTGTGTACCACACTGTTGCTCAGTGCTGATATAAACTAGATATGAGCCCAGGTACAAGTAAACACAAAAGTCCCTTAATAAGTACACTCACCAAAGAACCAGTACACACACACAAAGCAATAGAAAAATTAATATGTGATGATAAACTGAACTTGTTACTTATTAGGCTATTAGTTATTTAAGAAAACAGACATGGGCTTACCATACAATTTGAATCATTAAAAATTTAGACTAACCACTGTCAGGACCAGTGGTCCTCAAACTTGGCTTAGCTACGAACCAGGCAGTTAATGTGTAACACTTTCGCACACAGAAAGTTTGTTTCATTATCACTGGATCTACAGTACTATATATTAAAGTAATTTCTGAAGAACTGTCACGGCAAATGGCTTTCCTAGTCACACACGTCACATTCATTCTGCCCGTCTTGCTGCCACAAATGTACCCGCTGTTCACTGGAGACAAGTAAGCTTAAGGTAGGTGGTGTCTGTGTGACTAGCGGAGGATGAGCTACCTCAAGAATAACAGTCATGATGTTGGAGAGGACATGACTGGTCAGTCTAGCGGCAGAAACAAAGAACACATTTTTTATACAAGTTAATACTATAATATGCCATACAAATACTACTCAATTATTATCCCAACCAAAAGAGGTGGCTTAGTAGCCTCAGCATCCCCTTTCCCACATCATTGGGCTTGAGCCATTAGCCTCCTCTCTTATTTGTTTTTATGTGTCACTGAATTTACTGTTCTGATTAAGGATTAAAGATAGTGAGCCTACCATAAACATTTAAAGAAAAAAAAATTATGATTATGTGTCTCAACGAAGCCACAAATTGCCAGTGGAAAAAGGAGCCAAACTGAATACAAACTCACTAAATAATCCAAGTCATTTCTAGAATTTTTATTTTGATTTTAACACAAGAATTCAACCAGTTTTTAGCCTTTAACAAACTTTAGTATTCCTTAACATGACGGGCATGGACGCAGCAGCTCCTGGCTCTCTGTTTCGGTGCTTGGTTGTGTTAATGTGCGTGTGTGTGCATTATGTGTGAGGTATGGTAAGACGGATTGATATAGGCGTACGGGCTTGCTTCATATTGGATTATGATGCCATATGGACATTTCAAGCAGTTATCAGCAGATACACAACATACCACAGGATACAGCGAGGCCTCCAGGGGGCTCCTTGGATTATTATCGTGTCCGAGGGGCAGCGCAGT
Organism: Erpetoichthys calabaricus; assembly: GCF_900747795.2. NCBI lineage: Eukaryota > Metazoa > Chordata > Cladistia > Polypteriformes > Polypteridae > Erpetoichthys > Erpetoichthys calabaricus. The sequence continues at coordinate 247,803,737 of NC_041394.2, forward strand.
CATTGTCTGGACCATAGGCTTAGAAGCATGGATGTCGGGTTGGCGTTCTGGTTAGACTAAGGAAGCAGATGCATAAGCACCTGATACTAGGTGTCTTCCTGACAGACATATCTATCAACCACAAATTAGACGATCTGGAATTACTGATAGCTGCAAACTTCTTTGTTTGCAAATGTTGTGTGATGATCATTATGGAAGCCTGATTGCACCTGCGTATCCCGAAAACTGTAGGGCAGCTGGCGGGCCGTACAATCTACTGCTTTGACAGGAATGGAGAATCTGGCAAGAAAAAATTGTGAGGGTATTTGCATGTATATAAACAATGACTGGTGTACAAACAGTAAGATTTTATACACACACTGCTCTCCTTATTTGGAAGCAATAACAGTTTTATACAGACCTTTCTGTCTACCAAGGAAGCTGACTTCAGTGATCATTACTGTGGTTTATATCTGTCCTAATTCTAACATTAGCTCTGTTCTCACTTGCCTACACAATGTGGTCAACAAGCATCAACAGACTTATCCCAACGGTGTACACTTTGCTGCTGGTGATTTTAATCAAGAATGCCTAAAAAAGAGTGTACTCTCCAAATTTGTGTAATATGCACAGTGCTCCACCAGGGGGGAAAAACATGCTGGATCGTGTTTACTCCAACCTTAAGCACACTTTCAGAGCCCTACCTCTCCCACATCTGGGCTTCTCTGACCATCTCTCATTGCTCCTAATCCCTGCATACAGTCCCCTCTGGAGGAAAATCAAGCCAATCATAAAAACTATCAAAACCTGGCCTGAGGGACCCCTCTCGCAGCTGCAGGACTGCTTTGAAAACACATAATGGTCCATATTTGAACAATTAGACTTGGAGGAGCACACAGAAACTGTACTAGGCTATATTAAGTTCTGCACTGATGTTTTTACTGTGAACAAACAAATTCGGGTCTACCCAAACAATAACCATGGATGACCAGTGAGGTTCAATCTCTGTTAAGAACCCAAGGTATTGCCTTCAGGTCAGGGGATAGGACCTACTACAGTGCAGCAAGAGCAAATGTGAGGAGAGGCATCAAAACTGCCAAAATGGCCTATAAGAGGAACGTAGAGGCCCACCTGACAGACAATAACCCACAGCAGGTATGGCAGGGAATACAACAAATCACCAACTACAACAGCAATACACATGTAATGATCTGTGCTGATGCCTCATTGGCAGTGGAACTAATTCTTTTCTTTGCCCACTTTGAGACAAAGTGGTCTCACACTTACACTCTGCCACTGCCAACTCCCAGCTGAGACAATACTCACTTTTCAGGAACTTCAAGTAAGATGGGTGGTCAAGACAGTAAATCAGAGGAAAGCTGCTGGACCAGACAGCATACTTGGTATGGCACTTGAAGCTTGTGCAGACCAGTTGGCAGAAGTCCTTACTAAGTTATTTAATCTGTCATTGACACAGGCCACCGTTCCCCGTCTTATGTCAGCTACTATCATCCCTGTCCCTAAAACGTCAGTCATAGGGACTTAATGACTATAGACTGACTGCACTGACGTCAACAGTCATGAAATGTTTTGAAAGACTTAAAGATCAGCAAATTAAAGCTAGCCTAACTCCCACCTTCGACCCTCACCAGTGTCCTTATAGATCAAACAGATACACAGAAGTCGCCATCAGTACAGCCCTCCGTACAGTGATGAGCCATCTGGAACACTCGGAGACCTATGTAAGGATGCTACTTGTCAATTATAGCTCAGCATTTAATACAATCATCCCTAGCATACTAATCAATAAGCTGTATAACCTATAACCTCCCCCTCTTTCTTCGCTTGGATAAAGGATTTCCCCACTGGCCACCCACAAACTGTTAGACTTGGCTCCCACAGCTCCTCCACCCTCACACTTAACACCGGCTCCTCTCAGGGCTGTGTACTGAGCCCACTTCTCTATGCTCTGCAAACTTATGACTGTACATGTAATTACTCCAGCAACACTCATCAAGTTCACGGATGACTCCAAAGTGGCAGGTGTCATAACTGATGATGATGAGTCAGCATACAGGGACCACGTGTATAAGCTGTCAGTATGATGCTCCAGGAACAATCTCTCACTCAACACCAGAAAAACTAAAGAGATGGTCATTGTCTTCAGGAGGCACAGAGCAGAGAATGTCCCTCTAAACATCAAAAGGGACCTGGTGGAGAGGGTCACTTCCTTCAAGTTCCTGGATAGCAAACACTCTTGCGTTGGTCAAAAAGTCCCAGCAGTGGCCATATTTCCAAAGACTTCTCCAGAAAGTGGAAATGAGGGGGAAGCTGCTGTTGACCTTCTACCACTCAACCACTGAGAGTGATTTAGCAAACTATACTTCAACATAGTATGCTGGACCTACAACAGCAGAAAGGAAAGCTCTGCAGAGGGTAATGTTAGTGATTGGTAAAAATGATATAAAATTAAACATAGCCAAACTCCGTCCCTACCTCTCCCTCTGTGATGCTGAAAAGCTGGTTCATGCCTTTGTTTCATCCCGACTGGAATATTGTAATGCACTCCTCATCGGGATACCCAACAAGAGCCTTCAAAAGCTCCAACAAATTCAAAATAGTGCTGCAAGAATCCTGATGAGGGTGCGGAAATATGAACATATCTCACCAATCCTTCGGTCACTTCATTGGCTCCCTATCTCCCATATCTCTGTATCGAATACAAACTCTGTTTGTTCACTCACCAGTGTATCCATGGAAATGCTCCACAATATCTTAAAGAAGTCCTTATATTACAATCCACTACAAGAAACCTCCGTTTTACAAATACCTACCGCCTTCGCCCCCCTGTGACCAAACTTCATACAATGGGAGACCGAGCCTTTGCAGCCGCTGCTCCACGGCTCTGGAATGCCCTACCAGAGAGCCTAAGAACACAGCAGATTGTGGGCTGTTTTAAAAAACAGCTAAAGACTTTTCTATTTAGGAAAGCTTATTAACAAGAATGCTATAATTATTGTTGTTTTATCTCTGTTTTTATCTTGCCTTGCCTTTGTTTAATCTTTTTATGTTGCACTTTGAGATTTACTGCGGTGGGTTGGCACCCTGCCCGGGATTGGTTCCCTGCCTTGTGCCCTGTGTTGGCTGGGATTGGCTCCAGCAGACCCCCGTGACCCTGTGTTCAGATTCAGCGGGTTGGAAAATGGATGGATGGATGGATGGATGGACTTTGAGATTTACTGCTAATGTAAAGTGCCCTATAAATAAAATGTATTATTATTATTATTATTATTATTATATAATGAGGGTATTAGAAACAACCTTGATCCATTAGACTTAAAAGTTAATACACAGGTGAAGGATTTAGGGGTAATTATTGACTCTGACCTAAATTTTAAATCACATATAAATCAGATTACTAGGCCAGCATTTTTTCACTTAAGAAATATGGCAAAAATTAGACCCCTTGTAACTTTGCAAGATGCTGAAAAATTAGCTCACGCTTTTGTTTTTAGTCGACTAGATTACTGCAACACACTCCTCTCGGGACTACCCAAAAAAGACATCAATTGATTGCAACTAGTATAGAATGCAGCTACCAGAATCTTAACCAGGAACAGAAAATCTGAGCACATCTCTCCAGTTTTGATGTCAATACAATGGTTACCCGTGCCATTTAGAATTGACTTTAAAATACTTCTTATGGTTTACAAAGCCTTAAATAATCTCGCTCCATCCTATATCTTGGAATGCCTTTCACTGCAAATCGTAACCTTAGGTCTTCACAAGAATGTGTGCTTATAATTCCAAGAGCTAAACCTAAAAGAAGTAGTGAGGAAGCCTTCTGCTGTTATGCACCTAAAATCTGGAATAGCTTACTGATAGAAATTCACCAGGCTAATACAGTGGAGCACTTTTTAAAAAACTGCTAAAAACCCATTACTTTAACATGGCTTTCTCATACCTTCATTTTAGTGTAACCCTGAATTCTGTATATGCATTTAATTATTTTTTTCATGGCTCCGAAATCCAAACTAACCCCTACTTACTCTACTGTTCTTTTTCCGGTTTTCTGTGGTGGTGATCTGTGCCACCACCACCTGATCAAAGCACCATGCAATCCCTACATTGGTGGTCCACATGACCATCATCATCTAATTGTTTCAGGTGAAGCCTGAAAACCATGAAGACCGATTTAGACTATTTATGTTAGGTTGAATGCCTAGTGGGGGGCGGGTGGTCTCATGGCCTTGAAACCCTTGCAGATTTTTTTTTTGTTTTGTTTTTTCAGTCCTCCCTGGCCATTGGAAATTAGTTTATTCTTTGTTAATTAGTATTACCTAGTTTATATATTTTTTCTTTTGTCATCTTGTAAAGCATTTTGAGCTAAGATAGATAGATAGATAGATAGATAGATAGATAGATAGATAGATAGATAGATAGATAGATAGATAGATAGATAGATAGATAGATAGATAGATAGATAGATAGATAGATAGATAGATAGATAGATAGATAGATAGATAGATAGATAGATACTTTTATTAATCCCAAGGGGAAATTCACATACATTCATTTTTATGAAAACGTGCTATATACATAAATATTGTTGATATTGTTGTAATATCCTTGGCAGAGAAAATCATAGCCTGCTCTCTGCCCTACCTGGAAGATATCTCCAGTGCCCAATTCCTTAGAAGAGCCAGGAAAATCATTAAAGACCTTTCCTTGCCACTCACTGTTCACAATACTGTCCCTCCGACAGGTGGTATAAGAGCATTAAAAGTAAAACAAAAAGATCTGAAGCCATCAGAATTTAAAATTTTAAGAACTCATTGAACTATTACAATTTTTTATTACTCCAGTACATATGATGATTACTTTAGTGAATAACAATTTCCTTTCCCTTATTTATTTATGTATGGTATTTATTTGTCATAGGATGTGTGTTTTTTATATTATTTTTTCACCGTTGTTTGATGTACGTGCACTGTTTACAGTTGTAGCTTTTACAATTTCATTGTACTGGTACAATGACAATAAAGGCTTCCTTCCTTCCTTGAGATTCTTCAAAGTGCAGTTTAAACAAAGGGCCGTCTGACTACTGCTGTGCAGTTGCGCGGCTCCACTGAACTGCTGAATTCCACAGCTCCATGTTATGGTCAAGAGCAACAGGTAGCTAACATACATACATAAGCTTAACAAAACATACACAATGAAAAAATGTAATCATTTATAAGCAACAAATTAGGCACAATAATTAAACAGTAATTTTTATATGATTAATATTTTTGCAAATAGAAATACGTGCAGGAAATCTGTGCAAAAAAAACATTGAATTTGCAGAAATTCAATTTTGTGGGATACCCGTAATCACATGCCGGGTTTAAAGTCCTGCACATTATGTGACCCTTTCTCATGGAGCACGTCAGATTTGCTGATCACAGTCACCGATCTCATTCCTGCAACATATCAAATTAGAGGACTGAAAATCACAGCTCATGTCGTATTTACTGACAGAGTTCTATCCAGCACAGCTGTGCTCACCTCCTTTTGCCACAGCCAACAGAATGCTGCCTTACAGAGGAGGTGCTGTACGAAGGGTTCACAGCTGCAGAGGGTTCTGCAGCAATCTCTGCCAATTAATTCTTTTTTACATACAGTACATCAAACACACTAGCTTCTCTTTAGTTTGTGAGGTTCACAGCTACCATGCTGCCTGAGTTAGCACCATACTGGCTCCATGTGAAGGTTTCATAGCTGTGGTGCATTTAGCCATAGTCTCTGCCCTTGTTTTTCTCTTTTTACATTTTGATTTAGATAAAACATTGGGCATCAGACAAATATGCTCCTCTTCTATTTGTGAGGTTCTAAACATGCATTTTCCTTATTACTCATCATTATATTCTATACATTGTACTTCTGGCTAAAAACTTATTGGTTTTCAAGTTTTGAATGTAAAATGCCGGCCCCATCAACCAAAGAGAAAATCAAACCTGTTTGATTATATCCTAGCCAGCCGTAGACTAGATGGTCTTGGGCATTATGTATGTCACATTAGAAAATTAGGTTCACGGGAGTACACCGGCGACTAAGATTATGTAAATGAAGGCTAAGACTGAAAACTGCTAGACAAGTAATCTAATGTGATGTGGGCTTTAGACTTTACTTGGAACTTTTGCTTTATTGTTTATCTTAGTACCCCTGGTTTATTGTTTTTAGCTTCTACTTTTCCACAATGATTTTCCTCCAGAAGTACATTCCTTTAATGTCCAAAGTACAATATTATATTTAGGCTTCATCAAATACCTGGGAAAATAGAAGTAACAGCCTAAATTTTTAATGCTTGTTATAATTTAAGAGTATAGTGTGAACTGTTATATGATCACAGTTTAATATAAACTGTACCACTAAAATAAAACTTGTCGTTTTATAGTCATATCTTTTATAATGTATCGAAACAGAAATGATGTATTTTAATATACATATTCAGGATACACATATATATTATATGCCCTACTTTGTGGAATATTCATATATGTGTGAGAGAGAGAGATAACTAATAACTATGTGTTACATTTAAATAAATGCAACATATTGCACACACAAGTATATCCAGGAACGGAAGTTGAAATGGCACACAAGAAACAGATGAGAGAGAGGCTTGTGGGCTTGTCCCAAATGCAAACCAATTTAGCTCAACTGCAATATAAAAAAGCCTGCTCTTGACACCCTAACTTAATTTTCCAGGGATTTAAGTGCCTAATAAAGTGCAGATGCAGTGCTGTGTAAGTATGCCCTCAACACTCTAGAGTGTAATGCTAATCCAATTCATTGTTAATGAGAAGACTGACAGACTTTACTGGAAGGCTAAAAGATAAGAAGCCATTCGCTTTGGGAAATCAATACCACAGTTGTTTATTTTGTTGTGTAAATTATTTGTATGTCTTAAATAATCATCAGGATATTACAGAGAATTGGTTCGAAACAATCTGTTCTACAAATTTAAGAAAAACAACTGAGCCGACAGTCAATGGTGCAATATTATGTTTAGGTTAAAAACTCAAATTGCATGAAACACATTCAATTGAAAATTGTACCAGCAGCTCAGGTGGTCTTACTGTGACAATCAATGGAAGCCTAAAAAGGTATTGCACTTTTATTCAGTGCCAGCAATAATCCACTTCTACACTAAGACAAATGCTTGCATTTATGTCACTGACTTGTATAAATACTGTGAATTCAAAGGTGAGTAGAAATGGTAATTCCAAGTAGTTTATATAAGCACACTTATGGCGGTAATGAATCCAATTAAGTATAACTATATTATTTTAATCAATATACTGTAGGAAGACTTTTGTATATTTTGTGTTCAATAAATTATTTTTATAACCTTAACGGTTTTTATAACCGTTAACACACTGTTTAAAATGAAAACACATGCTTAGCGGCATAACTTCACCACATAATCAAGTTTAACTGAAAAAAAAAACTTTTTTTTTCTCTAAAAAAGCAAGGCTCACTCCAAAAGACAATATTCTTTTGCCACTGCAGGCTACTTGCTGAAATGTATGTGGAGAAACCACTCTGACTTTTTCATCATAGCGCCAGTCACATCGTTACAACTCCCAATGCACTGATCTCAGTTCAGAACTTCTTTATGAATTCAATTATCCAAGATTGCAAAAAAATCAGATGCCTGTAGTGGCTGTTAGAAAAGGTCAGAGCAATGAGTGACCCCTTTTGTGGAAAATCAGATATAAACAAACAGCATGAAGCCTCCAGTAATGTTGGTCAGCTGTTGGCATACGATGAAACCCAGACCTGGAGTATCTCACTGTAGTGTATTTTTTCACATTACCGCAATCTAAAGTGAAATGCTCAAATGTAATTCTTTACATTTGAGATGAAATGTACAGTCTGAAATCTTCAATTTACCAAAAAAGTACAGTTATGCAAAATGTTCACATGTAATGTTTAGCCTATTTCTTTTAGGTATACTATCCTTGTTTTTAATAATGTGAAAAAATAATGTTCCAACAACTGAGGGTCTTCAGCATTCAATTTCACGTGGGGCATTTATTGGTCTAACAACCAAAATGCAGTTTATTGTGATATTAAGGCCTAAATCCTATGCTGTGTATTAAGAATAGTTATCTACGTCAGACTACCTAAAATCCACCCCCTTGCAGGGTCAATATTTCTGTACTGGTGTGACTTATAATGATGTTATCAGCATCTGATTCTCTTATTTCTGCAGCCTTGATGAACCTTGTACCTGTTGTATGCTACCTTTTCCTGACTGCTACCCCACTGTCCATCACATATACACTATATAACAAAGAGAATTGTGCCTCTTTTCAGCATATTTTCTTGCCTTTTCTCAAATTATAAAAATGGAGAACAGTTTACATAATTATTGTAACAGGATGACAATGTGAGGCATGAGGCTAAATCAGTCTGCAAATGTATTCAGTCAGGGGAAAGGGAATTAAATGTAGGTTAGGTTTCAAAGAGAATGGTTTCTAAAACTGTAGAAATTGTGTTCAGTGAATGGTAAACATGGCCAAGATGCATTCCATAAAGCTCTAATCTTAGACACACTATTTATTGCCTAAAAATGAAATCACACCAAAAATGCATATTAAGTAGGATTACCACATTTTAAAAATCTATTAAAAATGTGTGTCTAACCTTCTTTAATTTTCTTCAAAGTAGAAATAAGCTTTTCCGACTTTCTTTACTTCAAAGTACATCTCCTTTATAGCAACTGAAGTTATACCTAAGTGGGCAACTTACTCACTTGTGCCTTTTCACTAAATTCCTTGTTTAATTGCTGTAAGGTGCTGCTAGACTATGTGAATTTCCCCTTGGGATTAATAAAGTATGTATGTATGTATGTATGTATGTATGTATGTATGTATGTATGTATGTATCTATCTATCTATCTATCTATCTATCTATCTATCTATCTATCTAGCACTTAGGTAAATATGCAGCCATGAGAGAGGAGAAGAATCTAGTTTTGTCAAAAATTAATGTGTATTTCAACAAATAAAGCACAGAAATCAGCACAAAATACATTAGAAAAGACGAAAAAACAAATACCAGCAAAACTCTTGAACTTATTATGACAGGTGGGTCAACCTGACTGCTGACCCATCCTTCCATTTCAAACAAAACATTCTCAGTTCTAACTCTGTAACAACCCAGGCCGATATTCCTTCTGTCAGTTGTCATTCACCAAAACATTCCTTCTGACTCTAGACAAATTTAAGCTCTGACTTGTAGTAACTTAAAACTACCATGCCAAGTTCACTTACAGCCAAGGTCCTGTATCACTTCTAAGTTGAGTCAAGGATACAATGCTACAACTTTGTTTTGTGGCTCCTGGTGTCAAACCAAATCCTAAGCCATCATAAAAGCTTCAGGTCTTTTTCTCTCTCTTGCAGCTTCAATGTTGTCTACCTCTTATGTTCAACTTCCTTAAGCCATGTGCTGCTATCCAACCTGATGGAGGTCTAGGACTAACCTCTAGCTGACCCTTAGCATGGAAAATACAACATAGAGTAAGTCTGGCTTTCGAGGCTAGGGACCATGTGCTGTCACCTATCTCTCCTTTTTGTCAAATCTCCTGAAACCGTTCTGAATCACATTATTTATTAAGGAATGCCTAATAATAAATTAAAAATAAATAATATTGTATAATCTCATACAGTATAACTTCATGGTATTTTTTTCTTTATAAATTATATTCTTACATTTTACACATAATAATAGGAGAAATTTAATCCAATATTAGGGATGTCCTTTCATTGTCATATCCGGACTAATATTACAGTTTTTGAATTTTGGTATTTTGCACTATGAGCACATGAATAAAAAACATTTAAACCCATCACAATTAAAAGATGAGGAGCAGCAGACAGAATTTTGCCTAAGCAAGGCAAATTATAAAGGAGAAGGTTGGCACAAATTCAAACAGAGGGTGTCCAGTAATTAAAGAATTACTGCCCAAAGTTTAAACAATGCATCAATTTTTTATTCTTTTGACTGTGTAAATCACGTTTATAATGCTACTGAATAATGAACAATGTCTGTTTATGTGTATAAATGTATTCATCAGATTCAGGATACAAGTCACCTTTATCTCAATCTTGCCTGTAATTTTAGTTTTTTGTTTTTTTTATATTTACATGGCATCCTGTCAATCTGCACATAGTGCAGCTCTTAAAAGGCTGTGTACAGTAGTAAGCCATTTCCCTTGAAAAGTGTTTAAGACATAAACGTTTAAAACTTAAGTTCATACATACATCCATCTAAGAATTAGAAACCAGCAGTAAATCACTCCAGCTAAGTAACTAGTGAGTACAACACAGAGATTTTCTTCCTTTAAAAAAAAAATCTACAAAAATCCACAACATTAGAGTTTAAATTTTGATTTGATATACATGCATTCCTTTCTAACAAGCATTATGCTTATTAAACTATATATAAAAAAATACACAATTATAGGGTGTAAAAATTCTCTGATCATATCTGTGTTTTGTTAGTCTGGTGTTGCAAATGCATTTTAGTACACAGTATAACTAGACTCTTAATTATTTACCCATTTATTTGCATGCCTGCTTTCTCAGTAAAAGATGGCATGGTACAAGAGTTTATTCCAACAGCAAAGAACATTAGACAGTGATCAGCCCTGGAAGAGTTGCCAATGCCAATCTGTAATATGGTACACTTCCACACAAAAAAAAAAAACACAAACTGATCAAGTCAAATCAGTTACCAATTCAATAACCAATCAACCTTTATATGCCACTTTTCTATAGATGTTGGTATTTTAAATCAAATATCTTAACCATAATTTCACATTTCTGCACTAACAGCATCTCTGCTGAGTAGAGAGAAATAAAATTTGAGTCTAAGGCAAAAAAGAGTACTGTGAGGCATAAATGCTTTTTGCCACTCCAATTTATGTGAAGTAGCACTACTCTGCTTAATTACTATACTTTATGCATGTGCAGTACATGTGCCATGACAGTTCTGTACTGTAAAGCAGTGGTCCCCAACCTTTTTGACAGCAAGGACCACTTTATTAGATGAAAATTTTTTCATGGACCGGGGGGATGGGGTTTGCAGTTTTGTACACAATTTACATTACATTTCTATTATTATTAAGTTATTAAGCAGTTCGCATACATTTGCAACCCGAGATTTTTCTTCTTTTTTTGCATATAACAAAGACATATGCTTTACATTTGCCATTCCAACAGATTGCACATCACAAACATTAACACTGCTATCTTTTTCTCGCGTCTGCCATTTCTATAGGAGGGTGACAATGAGTTAAATGCCAATGGATGTTTTTCAAATGTTGACGAGCAATAAGCAAAAGATATCACAGAAAACCACAGAAAACAAAAACAGCAAAAAAAAAAAAAAAAAAAAAAACTACGAGGAAAGTTCGAAGAAAGAGATGTTTTTTTTTTTTTTTTACATTGTTTCTGTTTGGGGATCGTTGTGCAAACGTGCACAACTGAGCTGCGACCACAGATCTAACTGCTCTGTGGGTGATTCGTTCAAGCATTTCAAGGTCACTTCGTTGTAATGAAAGTATCTGCTGAATGTACTTCGTAGTAACGCGATTTCTATAGACTCGTGTCATATGGGGAAACTGTCAGGACCATAAAAATACTTTGTTGTAATAGTCTCTCGCCTCGGTCTCTCTCCTCTCTCTGTGCCTCTGCAAAGCCCCATCCGCCAAGCGTTCTGAAAGTCTGAGTGAGTCTCCATTGCCAGCAGTTCTCTCACGGCCCGGCTGTCAGACAGCTGCGGCCCGGTAGTGGGGCACGGACCAGGGGTTGGGGACCCCTGCTGTAAAGTATCCACTACAGGAAAGTCTAACTTGTCATTAGTACAATGTCACGTCAATATCACCCTACTTCTGGTTAATTTTCTTTTTGCTTTTCAATAAAGTGAATTTCATTAAATGATCCTTTTCTTATGCAAGACATTTTCATTGTATGTTGCTGGGCTTTATTTACAGATATGAAATATTGATCTTATACAGTAAGACTAAGATTTATTCTCATGTTTAAAATCTGGATGCTCAGCATTTATCACTTAAAGTCTTATCTACCAAACACTTTGAAATCAAATTACTATTTTCATGCACAAGACATTTTTCTACATGCATCACTTCTCTTTTAGAATTGCAGTCACATTTGCTTGCTAGTTCTCAGGTGAATCAGTCTTGTTTTCCCATTTAATTGTTGCATGTCAGATGGAACAAATAATTTTTATATAGTTTCCAATAATGTATTTCAACTGAAAATCACTAACGTCAAGAATATGAAGAGGTGTACAATTGTCACCTTTAGCTATGGAAGAGAAAGTATTAAAATGATCATCTTTGTAAATGTTTATAAAATGTGCTGTGTTAATAAATATATTTAATGCACCATCTATGCGCTGAAAGATAAAAAAAAAATGAACTCCACACTCTTGTTTGGTTAAAGTATATGAAACTGATTTTTCTTATGATCTCATTTTTGTGTATTATCACATAACAGCAAACAATGTAATTATTTATATTGCTTCTGTTTTATTGGTTAACATAAACCTAAACTATGCCTGCAATTACCTGGCATTTGTCTTTTCTCAATGTAGCGTTCAGCAAATACGTACTCAGCTTGGTAAAGGTTTGCTTGGAACCCTCTTTTGGACATTAGATTCTATTTGATGTGGAACTTCCATGCTTTTAAAATTTACATTTGTTATTCTTAGTTTAATTGTGCATCTTAGTTTTCATTTTTTACTGTTTTGATTTGTGGTCTTTATGACTTTCCTGCACTATTTATATATAAAGTTACACATTACACAATGCAGAATCTATTACTGTAATCCTGTTTGTTTAAATGAAAGCTACCACATAAATTAAATTGTGACTGAAACATCTAGATAGAAACATTACATAAAAACATTTTAATTAAAGGTTATTCACTTGGCAGCAAACAGAACATGAAACAAATAATTCCTGTATAAGCACACTACATGATTGAGCTTGTAAATGTATGCTGAATCAAAGATGATGTACTGCTTAGAATACCTATAAAAATGCTAGAAAATGAATTGCATTTTATTTTGCATTTTATTTTGTAAAACATGTTATTTCTGTAAGGGATTTGAATGTACCACTGTTAAACTAAAACTTCAGTAAAACTGTTTAAAACACCAAAGTGGTTCTTTTTTGATTAATTATTAAATCCTACACTGACAACAACTTGTGATTTTAGTTTTTGGGAGTATCACTGCAGAATGTCAGCTACATTTGTACTGCTGTATAATGTACTATAAAAAGAAAAGGTAAAGCTATTTATGAAAGAAAATGGAACAGTAAGTAAATTAGTCACATTTATGATCTACACTGTTTTATTCTTTAAAAAAATGGTGAACTGAAAAATCTAAAGCAATATTAGTTAAGCAACAGCTGCCACCTTGCTTAATTAAAAACTGGGTATGTTTTTATAAATTCTATATACTTTATTTTGGAAGTATTCCTGATGTCAATGACAAAAACTGATAAAGTTATTGTTTTATTTAAATACAGGTCTGCACAATTTAGTTTGTTGCTTTAGAAATTTTCCCCAAAGCTATTAATTTTAGTTATGAACTACAATGAGCTTTTCATGATTTTTTCATGCTTATACAGTAAAGGATACATTCCTTTGTGGCAAAAGTGACTTTGCTTAAATCAGTCATTCAATCAACTATAATCCAAGTGCATTTGGAAATTAAATTATCATTTACTGTTGTACTTTCATATAGAATCACAGTAGGTCCTTAGGCACCATCTACTGGCAAAAAAGTGAATATTTTGAAAGAGGAGTGTGGCATGGAAAGATGCTTATGTGCACATATTAAAAATCAGCATATAAACAGTCACCAGTACAACAAAGTAATTATTATGTGTTCATCACTGTCACTATATTTATAGTATAAACTTTAGACTTAAATATAAAATGATAAAAAGACAAAGTCAAAAACACTGTTCATTACAACATTTTTCAAAAGACAGCTCAAAAAGTAATACATTTTTGGTATTTGGTACATTGTATTAGTAGGGTCAACTAAAATGTCCATATTTATTTATTTTAGATTTAGGTCTGCAACAGTAATACATGAGTTTTTGCAACAGACAAGAAAGACTGATTATGTAAGACATTTTGCAAAAGAAAAAAAACAATGAAATGCCAATTTGTGATTCAAAACCATTCTGGGAAAAACAAAACTAGAAACTCCCAATTCATACTGTATATCTTCCATATATGAAGTGTAACATTTTAGTCTGTATTATGTGAATATTTTTTGTAAGTGTGGTGTAATGCGCAAACTTGTTTCAGTACATCTGTAGTAGAGACTCATTAACTCAAGAGTTTTTTTTTTTTTTTTACTGTCTATAAAACATAATATTGGTGACATGATCCAAAGATATAAGGCAAGTAAACATGTTTAAATGAGACTGCATTAATATTGCCATTACTTAATAGGAAACCCCACCTGTTGCCTATATACAAAATATTTCTCTTTATTTTTTTGTGAATTTTAAATAATTTTTAGCGTTCAGGTGAAACACATTTTATTTTGTAAAACGTGTTTATGCAGTTTGTTAAAATCAGTATTAAAATGCAGATGTGGTGACAAGCAAGGCTTAGTCAATAATGTTGCAGCTTAAGGAATTAATTTTGAGATGGTTTAAAAGTCATTTAAAGCCACAGATGTTCATTCACATTACTTACTTTCACTCCCTGATTAAACAGGCACAAGATCCAACTCTCAGGATCAATTATACTTTAAGGGAACTATAAAACATCTGGTAGGACAGAAAAAGTAAACAAACATTTTAAGACCTTTCTTAGTATAAAGAATTATGAATACCAGCAAATAACTTTAAAGTAGAAACTCAAGAAAAATTGATCAGGTTTGGCTAATTTGCAACCAAGCCTGAATTCACTAACATTCAAAGCGTACTTCTGAACCATTTAGTTTGTGGAACTAATCCACAAGAAAATATATTGGGGTCTCTGATTTTGAAGTGTTGTTTTGAAAAAACTGGAGTATTCACTTTCAGAAATGTGCCTTTGTAGACCTGCCTCTACTATCATGACCAAAGGGCCTCATGTATAAACGGTGCGTACGCACAAAAATGTTGCAAACACCTGTTTCCACGCTCACATCGTAATGTATAAAAACTAAACTTGGTGTATATCCACACACATTTTCATGGCAGCCTTCACCCTTGCATACTCATTCTTCTGCTCAGTTTTGTAAACTGGCGGCATTCAACATCAAAGCAGTGCTCCTGTTTCTGTGTGGTATCTGATTTTTTTTTTTTTTTTTTTTTTAGATTCGCATCAGTGATATGGGATTTATCAAATACAGTATATGAAAATTAATGGTTTATCGGTTACAAATTTAATTCACTTGATTGTAATCATTCTGTAACAATGGTGCATGGAATGAACTATTTCAAATACCATAGCTGCTTTAGCATTGTTACTCTCTTAGTACACCACTCAAGAGTATTTTAACCCATTGTATGTGTGTGCAGTATCACAGCTGCACAGCAGCCGATCGGAAAGTTCTACGGCAGATTGTGTCGGGAGCGCAGAGGATTATCAGAATACAGCTTTCAGCTCTGGAGGACATTTATAGCACACATTGCCCAAGGAAATCCATCAGCATCTTCATGGATTCCACTCAGCCATCCCGCAGTCTATTTGAACTTCTCCAATACTGTAAATTTTCCGAGCCTTTCCTGCATGGACCTCAAGGCTCAGAAACAGCTTCACTCCAAGAACTATAAACGCACTTAATCAGTCCATCAAGTGCTCCCTGTAGAACTGCTTGTACTTATAATTACCTCACTGTAAACTTCAAATACAACTGTAACATTGTGCATCCTGAGCCACTTTATGAACCACTGCACTTAATGTACGTTTATTGTACTTATGTGTTCATATTTTATATTTTACATTATTTTTAATTATACTATTATTAATGTTATTTTATCATTATACAGGAAAATAAGTTTATACAGGATTTGCAAATTGAATCTCACTGCACCATACAATGACAATAAAGGAATTCATATGAATTCAATAGAAGAGAGCATGTATTTACAGATGATGATGACTGGCTTCTAAGTCAATTTAGATTTCCAAGAACTATCCTCTTGGAGCTGTGGGCTGTTAGAATACTAGGATGTATACTTGATATTTTTATGATGAAATCCAGTAAAGGATGCATATTACATTTTACAGATAAATCGTTTTTCATTTATATAATATATACTATTAATAATTAAACATGTGAGGGCATGGTGGTGTCGCAGTAGCGATGAGTTGATGTCCCACCCAGGGATTGTGCCTGCCATACACTTGATGCTTGCTGGGACTGACATGATCCTGGACAATGGAATAATTAAACATGTATAACGAAGATTTTTCATTTTTCCATAAATGTTTTGAAGAATTGGCATGCTAAGCTTACAGCTGGTTTTATATTTATTACAGAGCTCATTGTGTGGCGATTGGTTACATAGAGAAAGAAAATGGAAGGACAGGAATTGGGGGTTGGTACATTTGACAGAGAAACTACTGCTGCATTAAATTATTACATTCTGGGTTGCGGACATCCCAGCAAGCATCTTGGCGGAGGCAGGAATGATCCCTGGACAGGGGAGGCAAGAACAATCCCTGGGAGTAAGCCAGCATATTGTTACCACTGTGCCAACGTGCTCTCACGTTTAAGACATGCTTTAATGCACCTGATCATGAAAATAAAATCAAGTATACATCTTACTATTCTAAAATGTTCAGAGAGCCATAATATCACAAATGTAAAATGTATTCTGTGTGGCGATCACTGCCTGTGCGCTCCTGTCTAAGAAAGAAAAAGCCCATTTAAGAAGCACATAGTGTTTAATGACTAGGTTGGGCACACACAGATTACAAAGCATTTAATGTGCTACTTTAGTTACGATGGGATTTGAGAAACTCTAGTAAATTAAACGTCGATTTTAAGATGAAGTTTACGACGTTCTACTTTAATGACTAAAACTACAAAATAAAGTGGAAATTTCAAGATTAAAGTCTACATTTTGACATTTTTTCCTCAGTGTCCCTAATACACTCCCAAATGACATTATGATGGTGGCCTACGATTCGCCTTTTCACCTCGACTTTGACACCTGGCCACTTTTATTTACTGTGTGACTTTCTGAACTTGAACTTGAGTACCACTGCATAAGCCACCAAAAAGAATGTTTTTCCTTACCTCCACTTCACTGATTATGACCTCCACTTTGCATTCCTCCCCTTGCTTTGCTATTATCGTTACACAAAATGCTGAAAGGGTTATTTATTTTGATTTGCATATACAAAGGGGCATAAATCTGGAAGAAGTCAGGATGGGGCAGCGTGCGCCATGTAACATGCATTACATTTCACACTGACCGGGATTTATAAAGCAGAACTGCATGGAAGTTGGCTTAAACACGGTTTTGTACATCTGAATTTTTTTGTGTTTATGTACATTTCCACGTTTGTCTGTATGCCATGTTTCAGTGTGAATTCTAAATACGACATTATACATGAGGCTGTAGATCTAGATCATCAAAATAAGAAAAGTAGGAGGGAAAAAAAGTGTTGCCCAGACATGCACCTCACTTTCAAATAAACTACAGTACACATAAAAACTTCATTCTAAGCATTGCTGCAACTATAAAAGGAATTTTAAATCAACCTTGGTGATTAAAGACAAAAGCGTGCCCCTTACATTTCCAACACTGGTATATGACTAAAATATTAAGGCAAATTTTAATAACTTACCCCTTATCAACTTCAACTGTCAATCAAATCCCATTCAGTGCTGACCTACTGTCTTGTATTTACTGGAGTACAAAGCAAGGAATATAAAGCTTGCAGGATTTTATGTCTTTTGCAGACCAAGCATGAGTGTGTTCATCTATCTGCATCAATGTCCAGGTTTTTAAAGACTGTATATTTGCCATCCAGGAATAAAACTGAAGGTTAGGTAGAGCCATGCCACCTTCTCCTTTAGGTCATTGTAGGGTTGCTCTTTGGATGCGTGGATGATTTGAATTCCAAATAAATGAGGTTATGATTGAATCTAATGTCTTAAAAAATTATTTAATTTATATAGGGAAGCTTTAACATAGAAAAAAGCTTAGGAAGGATATTCATCTTGTGTTAATTCTCCCTTCCAAAGTGAGAGGAAGAGTAGACCATCTATGCTTGTCTTGTTTATGTTTTTCCATGGAGATAGCAAAATTTTGCTGAAAAACTGCTTTATATTTCTTGTGATGTTTACCCCATGGTATTTAAACTGATCTGCGATGATAAAAGGGAAGTCGTCCAATCTAATGTTGTGTGCTAGAGATATCACTGGAAAAAGGACACTAATTCAAATTAATTTTGAGTCCAGATATCTGTTCAAATTCTGCTAATGCTGTTAGGACTGCAGGCACAGAATTCTGTGGGTCTGATATATATAGTACCATATCATCTGCACAAAGTGATATTTTCTGATCAAGTCCTCTATTATATCAGATGCATTTCGAAAGATAGCAACCATCAGATCAATGGCGATTGCAAATAGCAGTGGTGACAGGGGGCATCCTTGCCTAGTACCACATTCTAGTTAGAAGAAGTCGGAAGTAATGTTAATACAAACTGAAGCTTCAGGACTGGTATACAGTAGTTTGACCCATGCACATATGTTCAGGCCAAACCCAAATTTGTGCAATGTTGTGAATAGGTAGTCCCATTCAAGCATATTAAATGCTTTTTCTGCATCCTAAGGTAATAAGATCTCTGGGGTGTTAGCCTTTATGGGTGAATATATTACATTAAAAAGGCATTGAAGACTGGAAGCTAAGTGTCTACCTTTTAAACATCTGGTTTGATCTTGTGATATTACCAAAGGAAGCACTTTCTCAAACCTTCTAGCTAGTACTTTAACATTGTTATGTAGAAGTGAGATTGGTATGTATAATACACATTGTAATAAGTCCTAATCCTTGATGAAAAGTTTGAGGTAGAATTTTATTGTCTCTGGCTACTATTTCCCCTTGGGATTAATAAAGTATTTATCTATCTATTTACTATAAATGTTGATCTTAAAAGGGGAGCTAACAATTTTTTTTTTTTGTTATAAAGTTCAGTAGGGTAGCCATCAGGGCCAACCACTTTCCCTCTCTGAAGCGAGTTCATGGCATATAGTAATTCTGAGTGTATCAGAGGTTTATCCAATTCCTCTGCACTGTATCTAAAAATGTATTAGATTGTGTTTTGTCTTCTTTAACACAAGAATCCCTGAAGCCTACGAAAAAACTTGATTGATTAGGAGAACATAAAAAAAAAGTTTCTGTTCTGGTTGTGTGTTCAACATTTCTTGACTTGCATTTTCTGTCATCCTTCATTTACACAGATTGTTGTAGACACAGAACATACATGAAATGTATATCTTCCAAACAACAATATATTATTCACCCTATACAATTCAAGCTTAGCAGGAGGGCAGTTATTTATTTTACCAACCAAGATACTAATCCTCCTCCGTGACTCCTAGGTATCCTCAGGCCAAATGTGACATTTTTCCTGAGTGCTGCATGGATCAGATTCTACCTACGAGTGTGTGTCCAATAAACCATAAGAAGGGGAGGGGGTGAGTGGTTTATACCATTTGCCCAAATAAACTCCATTAGCTCCTCTCAACTTGGAGAAAGAGACTCTCTACTGTGCCAGTCCTTTCAAAATGCAAATCTCCTGCACCCTATTAAAGAGCTTAAGTACAAAAAATCTGTAAATAGGTCTCATTTCCATCGCTTGTACTTGCAATTTTATCTTTTCAGTCACAATGCACGGTTCAAGATCATAAGTGATAATAAGAACAAAAATGTTTTACCATCACGAACTAGGACAGCAATCAAAGCATAGTAAATGCTGCCTATATCAGTTTTTCAATCACATAAATTCACTCCACTCTTACTTGTGAAGACAATCAGAAGAAAATGAGAACTCCTCTTCTAGGAGTATCTGCTCCTCTGTTTAAAAAAAAAAAAAAATCAAACACTTTTCCCAAGATAGAAAAATGATGCAAGATTTGGAAGAGCTAACATTTACCCTGATCAAGTAACGTTTAGGGAAGAATCACTGAGGGGCTGCGGTGGGTTGGCACCCTGCCCAGGATTGGTTCCTGCCTTGTGCCCTGTGTTGGCTGGGATTGGCTCCAGCAGACCCCCGTGACCCTGTGTTCGGATTCAGCGGGTTGGAAAATGGATGGATGGATGAATCACTGAGGGGTGTACCAGAAATAAACTTCAGATGAGGGAAGACAACAAAAAATGGCAGAAATGCCATCTTCAAATCCTTAAATTGGTACTGCTTCAAACATCAGCAACACTTGATATGATGTCCTATAAAATCTCAAATCATGTTAAACAAGCTTAATACAAAAAACTGAGTATATGCCCAAGAACGATGGCCCAACATATTATTTATCAATGGCAGTGTTAAGAGGAGATCTCAGAGGAGAACAAAAGACTAACT
The DNA here is from genome assembly GCF_900747795.2 of Erpetoichthys calabaricus. Lineage (NCBI taxonomy): Eukaryota > Metazoa > Chordata > Cladistia > Polypteriformes > Polypteridae > Erpetoichthys > Erpetoichthys calabaricus. The sequence continues at coordinate 247,824,349 of NC_041394.2, forward strand.
GTTCTCTAAATAACAAAACAACTGAAGTCAAGACTGGCAAAATTTTACAGCACTTAAATGCCTGTGGTCAAGAAGCATCTTTTTTTTCTTGAGATTAATGATTTTCCATAATTACACTTTTCAATAATACAAAAACTGATACTTTTTGTTAAGTCCACATTCTGTGAATCTCTAAAATTACATATGTAAGGCAATCGGATATAATACTCATCTCAAAAGAATTTATAAGAAAGAATGCAAAAAGATTAGGTTGCTTTGCTATGCTGTATGAGGGAAAGTATCATAGTGAAAAACATGCAATTATCTTTTTAATTAACAGGTTTATGGTTTACTGTCAAAGAAATAGTACTTTTTTTCCTTTTAGCAAGACCAGCAACTGACACTAGGTGACAATAAACTTCATTTTCACTATTTTTTCTCCTTTTAAAAGGAGTTTACATTTTTACAGGACCTCTTTGTAATGACAGCACATACAGTATATTGTTCATATGAGAGAACATGACAACACATTTGAATAGGCTATCATGCTACTAGCGTTAACAGGTATGTCCTTCAAAGCTATGTTTAGATTAAACACAACAATAACTAAAATTTACTGTTAAAGAAATTTGTACATGCACAATATATAATGAAGATGCTAAGATACACTTGGTTGTCAGAATAAGTAAGCATTGCATATACAAAAGGGAAAAGTTGTATCAGTGCAGGATTCTACCCATTTACAACCCAGATAAGTACAATTATAAAACTGACATTCACACCTTTTACTTTATGGAAAGAGCAAAACTTAAACATGATAGGCTTTAGCTTGCTGAAGGCAAGACAGGAGTGATCTCAAATGAGCACTTATTTTTAAAAAAGAACTATGCTGTGAACATAAAAAAAAAAAAAAAATCAAATTGTATCAAACACTCACATTAAGTGTATTTCTTTAAAGACTTCCAAGAAACTGCTGAACATGTGTCTTATTAAATTAGTGTCCTCAGATTTTTTTTTTGTGTTCACTAACCTTCACCATATCCTTAAAGTTCAGATTACTTGTTCTATCAACTAAAATGAAGTCAGTTAACCTTCAGTCCCCAAAATGTTTCACAACTGCATATAAAGATTCCTTCTAAGGAATACAGTTCCAGAAATTGCCGTAAACAAAAGGCTATAAATTCATATATGGTATAATGTGATTCTTAAGTAAATCAATTGACTGCAGACTGTGAAGTATAAATACAGTTTGAAAAAAATTGACATTACAACACATCTAAAAGCATTTACGGAAATTTTGCTTATAAAAGGAACACAATTACAAATTAAGCTAGAGCTGTTAAAATATTTTCTGATTGACACTATAAGATAGAAAAGGTGCAAACACTCAAAAACAAAACAAACCAAAAAAAACAAAAAAAAAAAACAAGAAATGCAATACTACAATAATCAGGCATATTGAGCTGCTTATGGTATATAAAATTGATCATAAAATGTAACAAAACTTAACGTTCTAAGTGAGTTTAATCGAATGATTAAAAAAAAAATAAATAAATAACGGTACTCCCAAAATAAAGTTGAACTAGGTGAGGACTAGCATCATGGACAGAACAACAGAATTTAGTCAAAAATTGGCTTTACATTTTCCACTAGCCTTGTTGCCAGCAATGCTAAACCAGAGGTATACTCTTATATTTGAGCTGGTTAGGTCTAGAAACACCACAAAGCAGCTCTTATGGTGGCTCATCAGTATTTCTGGCTACCAAATGCTATCTCGCTCATTTGGAATTATGAAGACATACTGTATTATGCCTTTACCAGTTGTTTTTTTTTTTTACCTAAAGTTTTTTTTTTTACCTTCCATTTTTGTCTAAGGTTTTGGAAAAGGTTGTTTTGGTTCAGCTTCAGGATCACCTCAAAAAATTCAATCTGTTTGAAAAATTTCAGTCTGGTTTTCACAGTACAGAGACAGCCCTGGTCAGAGTCACCAATGACCTCCTGACTGCTGCTGACCAGGGCTCTCCATCACTTCTTATCCTCCTGGACCTCATAGCTACATTTGATATGGCAGATCATAATATTCTCCTTCATCACTATACAAGTGGACTTTCTGGCATTGCTCTGGAGTGGTTCAAGTCCTATCTTACAGATATGGCTGAGTATGTGGCCTTGGGGGATGCTAAATCTCATACCCACACTGTCACCTGTGGGGTCCCACAAGGATCAGTCCTTGGGCAGACCATCTTTAATATCTATATGCTACGCCTGTGTCACATCATCCGCAAGCATGAAGTTTCATTCCATTGCTAGGCCGATGATACGCAGCTCTATGTGAGACTGGATTTGACTTCTCTTACACCTCCATCAATTCTTTCCTCTTGCTTGGATGAGATTGAGGCCTGGATGTCCAAGAACTTCCTCAAGCTGAACAGCACCAAAACTGAAGCTCTTTTAATTGGCACCACCAATCAATTTCGTTCCTCTGTAAATTCTATTTCCTTTTCTGACCGTACCATTACCCTCTCCCCTTCTGTTACAAAGTTAGACTCCCATCTGTCACTTGATACACATGTCCATCACCTTTGTAAAATTGCATTCCTTCATCTCCGAAACATAGCCAAACTCCGTCCCTACCTCTCCCTCTGTGATCCTGAAAAGCTCATTCATGCCTTTGTCTCATCCAGAATGGACAATTGTAATGCACTCCTCATCGGGATACCCAACAAGAGCCTTCAAAAGCTACAACAAATTCAAAATAGTGCTGCAAGAATCCTGATGAGGGGGCGGAAATATGAACACATTTCACAAATCCTTCGGTCACTTCATTGGCTCCCTATCCATCTCTGTATCAAATACAAACTCTTGTTTGTTTACTCACCAACTCCTTATACTACAATTCACTACAAGAAACCTCCGTTTTGCAAATACCTACTGCCTTCACCCCCCTGTGACCAAACTTCATATAATGGGTGACCAAGCCTTTGCAGCCGCTGCTCCACGGCTCTGGAATGCCCTACCAGAGAGCCTAAGAACACAGCAGATTGTGGGCTGTTTTAAAAAACAGCTAAAGACTTTTCTATTTAGGAAAGCTTACTAACAAGAATGCTAGAATTATTGTTGTTTTATCTCTGTTTTATCTTGCTTTGCCTTTGTTTAAACTTTTTATATTGCACTTTGAGATTTACTGCTAATGTAAAATGCCCTATAAATAAAATGCATTATTATTATTATCATTATAAAGTTCTGCTCAGGTAAACTTTTCCCCAGAGGAAGATGATATCCTTTCTACTCACTGCTCAACCACACATCGGTTATCTGTCATTTTGTTCCTTAGTGATTTATGAAGAATTCATAGTAGGTCTCCTTTAGGAGTGTGCACCAAATAGAATTGGATGTACACTAGTACAACCATTTAAACTGATGTAGGGTGCTGGGCAAAATTAAATCAATTAAATGTCCAGAGAGAGGTGCATACAAGGACACAAAGTATATTTTTATGATTAAAAATATTTTGAATGCAAATTATTCAAATGGCAGATCCTGTTGTCTGAACCTAATGTAATAATGTGCATTTAATGTGCAAAAAAGAACAATCAAGGATGTCCTCATTAAAGGTATCATAGTCCTATCAACTTTAAATCTGCTTTACCGTCAGTAATGGGCAGCAGGGTCAACACCAAATAAAGTTAAGGAGTATATTATATAAGCTTGTGTTTTATCATTAAATAAAATGCAGTTCTGTATTTTATTACATTCATGATAACCACAGCACTAAACAGTGGTGATGTGTTGCGTATTGGTTGGACTTGTATGAATACAACTAATGTAGAAGGACATGCAACTCTAGATTTTTCAATCTCCTTTTTCATAATTACTACTTAATACATTAACATAATATTTTATATTTCTTAAACTCACTGTAACTCTATACATCGTGTAATGAACGTTTGCACGTGTCTTTAAGAAACAGGGTCTTATATTTCAGTAATGGCCATTTACAGTATGATATTCAATTCCTGACCAAATACACTTTTTTGAATTAATCATTATAGTGACCTGAACAAACTGAATAATTTCAGGAAATGTTTTTGTTCAATAGCAATGTTACAAACTTCAAAAATAAATATATAAATAGTTTAAAATCACAAAGTAATAGTGGAGGTTAATTGAGTTTGCCAAAATTCATGTGGGATATTAGAATTGCTTAATGTAAAACACCACACCAGCAATATGGTGTGAAGGACAGCCGGGTCCCATGCCCGGCAGGGACGCCCCTGCTGCGTCTGTTCCGGGGGAGCCACCATGGGCAGCTCAGTACCTTCTCCGGGACGCTTGGTGGCAGCCTCCCTGGGAGATGGAGTCCTCCACAGCCTGGTTGGGGGCTTGGATGGCCGCGGAGCACTGTTTGATTGGCTTCGGACATGTGGGTCGTCACCCTCCAGCCTGCAGGACGCAGGTACGTGACGCCTGGGTCGGACAGAAAGGAGGGCGGTGCGCAGCGGCAGCAGGGATGATTAGTACTGCTTGCCAGGCCGCTCCGCCCTCAACACAGGACGCTGCCGTGATGACAGACGGCATGGCAGAAGAGTGTGAGGAGAGGCAGCTGGTGAACGCCGGCTGCCAAACGACTCTGCCCTGACTGCCCCGTCTGTCTTACGGCCGTCTAAAGGGGTGCAGACGGCACGGGGTCTCCCCTCTTCCCATAGGGGGACTCAGACCGTCAGTACACCCAAGAGAAAGAGGAGGACCCAGACAAAGAGGTCAGGGACTCCTAACAAGGTGCAGCATAAGCCCGTTAGTTTAACGCAGCGGGAGGGCTACGCTGCAGAGTGGCGGAACCGTCGCAAGCCCTCCGCAGAGCGGGCTAAGGGGCAGGAGTTTCCTGCCTGCCTCCACGACCGCAAGGGTCGAACTGGAGGGGGTCGGGCGTGCTATAACTGCGGCCGCGGTGGCCACGTCTGGAGGTGTTGTCCAGTGAGGACGTCCGAGTGGCGAGGACGTCGGGGCAGCACCCCCAGACCTGTTGATTATATTTTCACAGGGCGCAGAAGCGGAGCCAAGAATGCCGACTCCCTATCCTGGAGAGGACCGGACGTCGCGGGGCAGGCCGATGAGCCCCAGAAGCCTCATCTGAGGGAGGGGCCATGTGAAGGACAGTCGGGTCCCATGCCCGGCAGGGACACCCCTGCTGCATCTGTTCCGGGGGAGCCACCATGGGCAGCTCAGTACCTTCCCCGGGACGCTTGGTGGCAGCCTCCCTGGTGGACGATGATTCCCCAACCTGGCGCAAGGCTCCATGGGAGATGGAGTCCTCCACAGCCTGGTTGGGGGCTTGGATGGCCGCCAGGGGGAGCTGCATGGACTTTCCAGCCCAGCTGGTCGACTCGTCAGCCCCACCTGGAAGGTCAATTAGGACCAGGTAATCAAGCACCTGGAATGCTTCCGGGTGGGGTATAAAAAAGGCCAGCCACCACCACTCGAGAGAGCCAGAGTCGGGAGGAGGAGGACTAAGCCTGAGGAGGAGTGGTGGTAAAGGAAAAAGAGAGAGAGAGAGTAATTGTGAGTGTATTTGGGACTGTGTTGGGCCTGTGGGACACGGGGAAGGCGTGCCCCACGGATGAAGAAATAATAAAGCGTGTTTTATTTAAGTACGTGCCTCTGCCTGAGTCTGTGCCGGGTCGGGCGCTATATAGCGCCTTTTAGAATGGAAATGTCGCTGGAATGCCAAATGAAGCAGTTAATAAGCTGTACTCAGTTCAACTGATTACCTGCCTGATCTATTAAGTCAGAGACTTTCTTTGATTCACCAATGCAGGTTTTAATTTTAATAAATACATTTTCAAATGTGATGCCTTCCTTTTAAAATGTATATAAAATGAAACAATATATTTAAAAGCTCTAAAAACTATGTATATATTGAGATGTCAGATATGTATGAAAGATTTAATATACCCAAATACTGTACTGTTATTTTGAATAACACAATGTATAATACACCAATCAGCCACACCATTAAAATCACCTGCCAAATATAGTGTACGTCCTCCATATGCCACCAAAAAACCCTTTAAGGCACCTCTGAAGGCGTCCTTCATTATCTTTTATCTCGCATTAAAACATTGTAATAATTAGTTATTATGGGTGTCCCTACGTAAGCAAAAAAGTGCCTACTTTATAGTATGAACATATTTACTCTGTGTGTGTATATTATATACAGTATATTGGGTGGGCCATAAGTTTCCATACATATGGTTTTTAATATTTTATTTTTTATATTTCAGATACCCTAAAAAATGCGTTTGAATAAAGAGCAACAAACTGAAATCATACTGATGGCCAAGTCAGGAAGCAGTCGCATGGTTACAATCGAATTTAACAAAACATGGAACAAACATCACACACGACACTGTGGCAAAACTCATTACAATGTTTCAAAACACTGGAAGTATTACAGATCAACCAAGATGTGGTTGAAGACGTACAGCCACCGATGAAGGCACAAAAGTTACGATACTCTCAGCGCTTAAACAAAAAGTACACGACGGTTGTCTGCAGAAAGTGGTGTCAGCAGATTGAGTATCAGGCGCATTTTGAAAGCAAATAAATAATGCTAACCCTCACTGGATGAGTCTGACAAAGACGCAGGGTGCCGGTAAATTGATGGTGTGGGCTGGGATATGAGGTGACAGAATTATTGGACCAATTTTTGTCAATGAAAATTTTAACGCCGAAAGTTTTGTTTTTTTTTTTAAATTGTATTTATTAATTTTATTGTAATCATTCCATACAAATATATCAATTTATACAAAAAAGAATTGAAGACAAATCAAACCCCACCCTTGAGAAGGAGAAAAGTATCTTAATATGTTACAAGAAGAGATTTTTCCATCCCTGCTAAATGAGGATGGTAACTTCACAATTTACTTCCAGCAAGGCGCAGTTCCATCCCATTATGGTATTCACGTGCGTCAATGGTTAGATCAGCAATTTCCAGATGCTTGGATTGGTCGCCATGGTCCTGTGGAGTGGCCTCCCAGATCCCCAGATTTCAGCCCACTTGATTTTTATCTTTGGGGGCATTTGAAGGCCATGGTGTATCAGGAAAAGATACGAAACATAAATCATCTTAGGGAACGTATCACCAACGACATTACAAGCATAACTCCAGCTGTGCTAATACGTGTTCATCAGTGATATTTTCATAACGAAAACGAGAACTAGAACTAAAAATATTGTTTTTCGTTTTACAAGAACGAGAACAAATTAAAGCAAACACAGAAATTAAAAACTAAATAAAAATAAAAATTAGTGATATGTGAACGAACTAAAACGAGAATGAAAATTGAGTAAAAACGAAAAAAACAGCAATAGCATTTTCGTTCAATCTGGTTCAGTCATGCAGAGGGGTTGTTTGTAGGTCCCCGAGCCTTCAGTTACGTTGCGCTGTTCACTATGCGGTGATCCTGTAACTTGGGCTTATTATAGTCACGTGGTGCAACTTCCGTAAAAAACTGTTGTTTGTTTGTTGCGCACATTTGGTTCATTGGGTTGAAGCAGCAAGCACTTGTGGTTGACGATGGCGAGTTTTGCACAGATGTTTGTGGGTAGAAAGCGAGAAAGTAATGTGTGAAAACACTTAAATTACAGCGCAGATGATAATAAAAGCAAATGCAGCATGCGAAAAGAACAAAAAAGGGTCTCAGAGTTTCAGTGCAGGACTAGCTGGATCAGTACTTAGTGGAACTCCAGCACTTCTCTGGCACCATGACTGCACTTCTAGGGACATGCAGTCTCACCTGTCATCATGAAAAGTAAAAAAAAAAATTAAAAAATAAATAAATAAATAAATAAATAAATAATGATAACATAAAATGAATTTGTCCATTGGTCTGTGCTATAAATTTGATTTCTGTATGATTCTGATAATTCTGATCATTTTATAGTCAAAATCGCTGAATTTGCAAATTTCCTGAGCACACTTGGAGTCAACAATGAGGAACGTAGAAAAACATGGAACACGGCATTTTAACAGAAAAATTGTCCTCATTCTGCCAACTGAAAATACAACTATATCCTTCCTGGAAAGGTAGAAAAGAAGAAAACATCTTTTTGTGCATGCTTTTCTGTATGTCTCTTTTTTGTAATTTGTTTTTATATTTGTAACCCTCATTCTTCTTTTCCATGTGACCTCCACTTTCCTTTCACAGGGATCTTTCCATAAGTTTCTGCAGTTTTCTATGCACCCTTTCTTTTATTTGGCAGCCCTCACTGCTCTTCCCCATACCTAAGACATGTCTTCACACAGGTAACTTTTTTTTTTCTTTTTCTTTAAACAGCTTGCACAACACATAGCTTCGTCTCTCTTCTATTGGTCTGTGGTGTGAGCCACCTGGGATATGTGCTATATAAATAAAATATATTATTATTAAGCATGCTCTGATAGCCCTCTGAATACTAATTACAGATAGCCTGCTGTTCTTCACCCCATCAGAATCTAGCCACCATTGAAGGGTAAGAAGGCATTAAGGACAGCTCTAGTGTCGTCTTGCCCCCATCTAAACGGTCGAAAAGGACACAGAACAGGAAGCATGCTTTTGAGGTCCATGACTGAAGCAGGGCTAAGAATACTCGGAAGGCTTTACATTCATCCCATGCTTTCTCATACAGTATAAATTCTGCTGTTTCTGTATTAAGTGCTGCAATAAACTGGATGTGCTGCCACTATTATTTTAGTTTGTTTGAAATCCGATCTTTCATATATGAACCAATACCAAACAACCAACTTAACATTACAGCCTTTCTTTGAAACAAGAGCATTTGTAAGACAAGCACCACCCCATATACTGTAATGTTTCCTCCCAGACATTAGGAACTGTTCACACTGCAGAAATGAAACAGGTTTATTTCTACTAACAAAAACAGTCAAAGAAACAATAACACAATCAGTGACTATTTACAACCCTCCGATTATTGCAGTCATGGTCACTGGAGCCTTTTTTTTTTTTTTTTTATATCAACTTGCACTTTCATCTCCCTATTTCAAAGTCATGACAGTGCAGGAGCTTTGTGTCGCTATCATGTACCATTCTGCACACAGACCTGCATAAAAGACCAATTTACCATTCTGCACACAGCCAAGCTTATGGCACTATAACCATCCAAACTGAAAATTGTGCCAGTTCCCCTTGGTGCCCAGTTTTCATCTCCATTCCAAAGCTGCTTGGCATCTTTGTTGCTGCTTTGCATCGAATGTGGACTGATACAACTCATCTGTGCTTGCCACCCCTCCATGGTGCTCTGAGCAGCCCTATTTACACGCCTCTTGTCAGGACTCGACACTTGACACCTGCTTCATGAAGATTTTTGTTACAATATGTTTTGACTGTACACTCATGACCAGCTGATTAAGCTAAGGTGTTTGCTTGATTGTTTAACTGTATGATTTGGTTAAAAAATAAATAGCAATTGACATGTTTGAATATTGTTTAAAAACATTAATTCAAATGAAACGATTTAACAAAAAACAAAAAATCATGCTGCCCCATTTCACCATTTTAGTATTGGTGCAGGTTAAACCAATACTGGTGCAATCTTATTTTGCAGGTGACTCTGCACAGTAAGGCCAGGTTTATACTTCATGTAACTCGACGCATGCTGCAGTGGACGCTCCTGCTACGCAAGCGTTTTACTGTAGAGGACATTTGGCAGCCATGATGCGGGCATGTACGCGTTCTGAGCATGAAGTATAAACGAGCCCTAAGCCGCAGTAGATGTAGACTCAACATCTACTGTATAAAAGTTCAATATAGCCAAACTTAAATAGAGTCAGCCTTGAAAACAACACATGAAAACATGAAGTGTCACATGAGGTGCATAAGAGAGAGCAATGATATTTTATTACAATGAAAATTGTATTATTCAGTTAAGACATTCAGTACTTCACTTTACTTAAATCAGTTCAGATTCCTCCACTTAACTTATGGTCTTTTGCCTTCTTATACACCTGCGCACCACAGAAAATGAGACAGTGTGAGAAAGTGTTGTGTCCACACAACACTTTAATATTAATTTTTGGAATTAATTTCTTTTAAATTTATTCAAGTGACAGTTCGAATAATGTTATACTGCCAGTAGTTGATTTTACGTGACTTACCATATTGACATTTTATGAAAAAATGTAGTAATGCATGTTAGGGCCAAAGATGAAATACCCTATAGAAGTTACTAGCAAAGGTGATGGCAAAAGTGGACATCCAACACAGAGTACAGTAAATGCAAACAAGATATAAAACAAAACTGCATCATTATTCTAAAAAGCAGAAAAAAAACACTAGTATTGAGATAATTCACTTTTTATCTACTATGGCACTAAGTATGTAAATATACAAAGCATCTATAAATAGCTTATCTTTTAAAGCCCTTCCATAAGAAAAGTAGTCAGGGCAACAGCTTCGCTCTGGGTTTTGGTGAGCCTAGCAAAGCTTTTTTCATTTTAAAAGATGTCAAGCAGTTTTTCCAGGAACTCCAGCTTCCTCCAACATCTTAAAGACATACAGGATAGGCGAAGTAGTAATTATAATTTAAACTTACATGAGTCAGTGTGGCTGTGTGTGCATAAGTGTGTCTTGTACTGTATTGATGTCCTATTCAAGTTTGGTTCCTGCCTTGCAAGGGTCTGCCATGGCAGCACTACAGTCTTCCCAGAACATATGGAATAAACAGGCTCAGAAGATGGTTGGATGATGCACAGACACACACACACGTCTAAAATATTTTTTAACAGACTCTAAATGCCCTGTACTATTTTCTGTCACTTTAAGATGATGTCTTTTACCGTTATTCACTAATGATTTTTGACAATTATGAATTAGTAATTTGCTTTCATGCAAGAAAGCAAATTACAGGAAAAGACTGAAACTGGACTTGTGTGTCTTGGGAAAGTAGTAGTGAATTAACAATTAGACTGTGTTATATGCTGAATGAAAGAAACAGGACTGCTGCAAATGCCATCTACATCAGTTTCATATCATCAATATGAAATATAAATGAAAGATAAAGGAATAAATGGAAGGACTTGCATGAAGAGTACAAAGTTTCACTCTAATAATACAATACACCAATACTGTTATGGGACATTTTGGCTTATCTTCTCCAAATTAATCAAACTATACTGTATACATAATGACAATTTTGATATTGTATGCTTTGTATGGATAGATACAGAACAACACATAGTCCAGTAAGTCTTACACTGTAAATGGAATATAAGAAAAGCTATTAGACTGAAAAACAGACCTAGACTTATGCAGCAGATTATTAGCTGCAAGACTTTTCGAAAGTGACCTTAATCTTAAATAGAAGCATCCAGGTGCTCCAAATTTTGGTGTGCAAATATTAGCACAGATTGTGTGACCAGTATTCAAATCCACATCGTTAGGCCAAACACACAGATTTTGAGCTTTTTACAGTATATTATATTTCTGCATTATGTAACTGCTCTACTCCTCTTTTGCAAATATATATAATTCAAAAAGGGATACAAGTCAATGAGAATTATAGCCACCAATTCACTGTTGAATGTTCCATTAATATTTACTGTAACAATAGCACCTTCACTTGCAGTTTGTCATGCAGTAGTGCAAGGCATGAATTGGTTAAATAAATCCCCCAAGCAAATGTATTTGGTAATGCTGTAACAACTATTAAAATTCAACAGAAATGCTGAAAAACTATAAACCATTAACAGCTGAGTGAGCAAATCCCAGAGTCCACATAAACATTGCCGTCTCGTCAGAATGGTGATGATAATGCCCATAAAATCATATTATCATCCATACATATTTTCATGCCTTTGGTAAAACGTACAGCTGCTTAATGAGCTATTTATTTCCGTAACTATGCATAAAATCTCATATATTGCCAAGTGCAATGCCTGCTGCATCATGTACAACTTGTCAATGAGCTACTTAATTGTGCAGTCACACATAAATACTTACATTTGCAGGCAATATGACCTAACACAATGGCCATTATCAGACACTATAAAGAGACCTAACACTAAGCCTAATATACTGCTACAGCCAAATCTGCACACACTGCCTAAAAAGATAGCTGATATTAAAACAATATTTTGCAATCTAATTAAAATGAACTATTTTAAAAATATGACTCTGTGGAAGCTGTCACTTTTCTCAATCTGCTTTTACAGTACTTGTTGCATGCAGAAATTGTTTAGCATACGCAACTGCTGTACCTGTAGCTGGGACACCAAGAGATCAAAGCAATGGATCCCAAGTGTTTCTGTTTCAAATGCACAGAGGAGGCTGACACAGTACATACCAAACCTCTGTACCCGAACATACATGCAACCATTTGAAGTGTATAGTTTAAATTTATCAGGCACTTTAATAATTTGTGAGGCAAGTTGGGGCATTGATGCTAGGGCTGAAGGGTGAATGGTTATGATTAGTTTATAAAAGATAAATAACATAAATCACAACTTAATAATTATCTTCCACACTAAAACAACTTGCCAATTCTGAAAATGTGGGTTCTAAAATTGTTCTACAGCATCAACCCATTATGTACTGGCCTCTTTATCCAATAAATATCATACATTGTAAAGTGTTTATGAAGAAATTATTATAAAGTCAGATTATTAACATGTGCATTCTGGTGTCTTCCTTTGTTTACAATAGATCAGACTATGTGCCATTCTTTCTGAATCCAATATGATTATAGTAAGGAATAATCTCCATCTCCTGAATTATTCTAATTCTTTTGTGAATTTAACAAAAAAAACAACCCATTCTATTCCATTTGTGCATAATATAGCATCCTTAAGTTAAGCATATATGGAAAAAAACATCTTTGATAACAATGGGTCTCTCAGTAGACACCTTTTTGTTAAAGATGTAGAAGCAAGTTTAAAAAAGAAACAACATGAAAAATGCAGCACACAGTTCCACATGACCCAATTAAGCAAATAGCAAAATAACCAACAATGAATTGGTGCTAAGGTACACAGAGGATATGCAGGGAGGAACAATCAATTCAGTATTTTTTTTCCAATGAACTGTATGTACTATCACTATCTAACTGGTCAATTTAATTTCAGTTACTGAGCAATTTACTTAAACCTCAAAAACGTAATTTCCAAACAGATACAATATTATGGAATCAAAGTCAGAATGTATTCCCGATTAGTAAAATACAAATTAGAGGCTGCCAATGCTGAATCTGAGAACTGGTTTCTAGTGTTAATTGTAATCTGTTAACATTTAAATTTATAACCTGTCAAAATGACACCTGTATCCAAAGCTGCCTACATTAATTAACAACTTACCTAAGTGTTAATGCTAACATATGGCACATAATTAATTCTAGAAGTTTCTAATTAGTTACTGAAATTTACACAAATTTAGGGACTACATTAACTTTTTTTTGCTCTCTCCTCCGTTTTAAGGAACTTTTTTTTTTAAAATTGATTTTATAAAGTTTGAAAACAGAGAAGTTACAAGGTCAGATCTGGTATGCTTAACTGCTTCTGTCTGGTAGATTTGCATTCATACTAAAGGCTTGTTTAGGCAGATAAAAACTAAAGCCGAGGGGCTCTTGCTCTCTTGTCACTGAACATCATCTCGAAGCAGCCTAGAGCTTAACTCCTAAATACAGCACAGAGTCAAAGCTACCTGCTGTCGCACATCAATATTTTTTTGGCTTTTATCTTCTTTACAGGATTTTATACTCCACTATGCACAGCACCATGAGTGAGTACTGCTAACAAAAAATAGTATATATACTCAAAACATAGGCTGGAGGTACTTAAAGAAATTGTGACAGCATGGATGGCATGGGGAAGGCCCAAGTCCTGCTGTAGATAGAGACTGTACCACATGGAGTGTACAAAAAGAGGTCCTGAATATGTCAGTATGTCGGCACAGTGTTCCTACTAGGGAATGCTATTGTGCTTGCACAGAAGTGGAAAAAGGCAGGGAAGTCGACATATAATGAAATTGCACAGGAAAGTGAGGTGCATATGAAGTATAACTGATTACCCTCTGATGACAAAGGGCAGGGACAACTAGTCTTTAGATCAAACAAAGAGCAGTGCATGGGAGGAAATGTTGGAGGTGGAACCACCTCTTTGCAATAACAGCACTAATGGTATTTATATGAACATGCTGTCCCTGTAACAGACCATGCAGATGGGTCTGTGTCTTGGAAAACAAATATTTTAAGGATAGCATTAAGCGCTGTGGTGCTCAGTGAACACCAACTGCCACCGGCAGGATTTCCACTCTGTCTCTGGCAAATGAAGGGCCTCTCCTGTGAACAGAAGTGATTGAAAGGTCTAAACTAAACAGACCACCAGGCAGAATTGAAAGCTGGGAGAAGGGAAGCTACAGTCTGAAAAACTAGAGAGAGAAGGCAGGGGTTGAAAGGTGAATACTTTGGTATGGCAGTGGATAAACCTGGGTTCAAAAGCCATGTAAGAAAGTCCAGAAAGGTTGAATGTTCGGTAATTTTCATTATGTTCATTTTATTCTTTATGCACACTTTTGCATATACCTCCTAGTAATTTTGTTTAATGATGCCATATCACCAACCTTTTATCCCCATGCTATTTTTCTGGATGTGAAGGTTTACCATAAGAAACCTCTCCTAATACAATATATAAAAACATCTTTGCTTCTTTAATTAAAATTGAATGTTTATACTAGGAGTTAAAAGAAGTCTGAAACTTTAAGTACTATGTCTTTATTGATACACAAACTTAATTATAAGGAGTCAGAGATGATCATAAAATTTACACTTTGGTTCAAGGAACAAAATGGTGTTTGATAGGCTGTCATATCTCACTTACATATGGTAAAGAGTGCAAAAGATAAGCAACATTGAAATTCCAGCAGTGTAAAACAAAGTCTGCTCTACAGTAATCTCTCCTCGATCGCGGGGGTTGCGTTCCAGAACCCCCTGCTAAAGGTGAAAATCCGTGAAGTACAAACCATATGTTTATATGGTTATTTTTATATTGTCATGCTTGGGTCACAGATTTGCACAGAAACAGAGGAGGTTGTAGAGAGACAGGAACTTTATTCAAACACTGCAAACAAACATTTGTCTCTTTTTCAAAAGTTTAAACTGTGCTCCATGACAAGACAGAGATGACAGTTCCGTCTCACAATTAAAAGAATGCAAACATATCTTCCTCTTCAAAGGAGTGCGCGTCAGGAGCAGAGAATGTCAGAGAGAGAGAGAAAAAAGCAAACAAAAATCAATAGGGCTGTTTGGCTTTTAAGTATGCGAAGCACCGCCGGTACAATGTAAAGGTAGTCTTTCAGCATTTTTTAGAGGAGCGTCCGTATCCTCTAGGTCAGTGTGCAAACAGCCCCTCTGCACACACCCCCTCCGTTAGGAGCAGAGAATATCAGAGAGAGAGAGAGAGAGAGAGACACAGAGAAAAACAAACAAACAATCAAAAATCAATACGTGCCCTTCGAGCTTTTAAGTATGCGAAGCACTGTGCAGGAAGCATGTCGCTTGATAAAGCAGCTGCACAGAATGGAGCAACGTGAAGGTAATCTTTCAGCATTTTTAGATGAGCGTCCGTATCGTCTAGGGGTGCGAACAGCCCCCCTGCTCACACCCCCTCCGTCAGGAGCAGAGAATGTCAGAGCGAGAAATCAAACAATCAAAAATCAATATGTGCTGCTTGATCTTTTAAGTATGCGAAGCACCGTGCAGGAAGCATATCGCTTGACAAATTAGCCATATGTAAGCCCAGCAAGAAAGAGAGCAATGTGAAGGTAATCTTTCAGCGTATATTGAGGAGCGGCCGTATCCTCTAGGGGTGCGAACAGCCCCCGTGCTCACAATATATTTGAGGAGTTTTATTTAATACGTAATACGCACTCTGGTTGGGTAGCTTCTCAGCCATCTGCCAATAGCGTCCCTTGTATGAAATCAACTGGGCAAACCAACTGAGGAAGCATGTACCAGAAATTAAAAGACCCATTGTCCGCAGAAATCCGCGAACCATCAAAAAATCTGCGATATATATTTAAATATGCTTACATATAAAATCCGCTATAGAGTGAAGCCGCAAAAGTCGAAGCGCAATATAGCGAGGGATTACTGTATATTGTGTTCTTTCTTTTTTAAAAAGCTATAATATTGCACTAGATACAAAGTAATATTAAGGAATGGAAATAAGATTAGATATGATTTAATATATTTTTTACTCTAGAATCAATTCTAGACATACATAATTAAATAATATACACTAAGTAAATGTTAACGAAAAGGATGGGCCTACTTTTATTCCAATAAAGATTAATAAAAGTCTTTTGCACTCTGATTGGGCACATTTTTATGAAATGGGAGAGCAAGCCTTTTGCAGGTTAAAATGAGTGAATGAAAAGCTTTGAAAAGCCTGGCTTGACTTTGTTTGCGTTTTCCTCTTATATGTGCTTTCTTAATAGAAAAGTCTTACCAATCTAAGAAATCTTAGCACTGTCTCAACTAAAAGTACTGCAATGATTTATCCAGTGGCTAATTTTTCAGTTAGCCATTTTCAAAGGCAACTAAAAAATATTCACATGCTCTTAATATTCATATTGTGTCTGAAAAACCTTGCTGTATTCTGGGATTAACAAATCCCTGATACACAGGTTACAGTTGGTCCAAAATGCTGCCGCTCGCTTTCTGGTTGGGGCAAGAAAGTATGACTCTGTTTCTCCTATTTTAGCTTCTTTACACTGGCTGCCTGTCAGTTTTCGAATTGATTTTAAAATCTTGCTGATAGTTTTTAAATCTTTACATGGGCTTGCTCCTGCCTGTTTATCTGAACTGTGTGTTTTACATCAGCCATCTAGAGTGCTTAGATCTTCTGGTCAGCTGTCTCTGGTTGTCCATCGTACCAAGTGTAAAACTAAGTGGGACAGGGCTTTTGCAGCTACTGCGCCTCGCCTGTGGAACTCTTTACCTCATCACATAAAGTAGTCGTCTACAATTGAACTGTTTAAAACAAGATAAAGACTCATTTCTATTCACTTGCATTCCGTGACCTTCATTAATACTGATGGTTTTCTCTTTGTGATTATATAACATCCATCCATTTTCCAACCCGCTATATTCCTAACTACAGGGTCATGGGGGTCTGCTGGAGCCAATCCCAGCCAACACAGGGCACAAGGCAGGAACCAATCCCGGGCAGGGTGCCAACCCACCACAGGACACACACAAACACACCCACACACCAAGCACACACTAGGGCCAATTTAGAATCGCCAATCCACCTAACCTGCATGTCTTTGGACTGTGGGAGGAAACTGGAGCGCCTGGAGGAAACCCACGCAGACACGGGGAGAACATGCAAACTCCATGCAGGGAGGACCCGGGAAGCGAACCCAGGTCCCCAGATCTCCCAACTGCTATTTTTTATGTATATAACATTATTTCTATTTATTATGTATTTTATTTTATGTTCATATATTTTATTTCTATTTATGTTTTATGTTGTTTTGTTTTTCTTTTATTCTATTATTGTAAAGCACTTTGGCCACAGCATTACTATGTTGTTTTAAATGTGCTATAAAAATAAATTGACATTGACATATCCATAGTTGACATAAAAGTTATATAGTACATGAATGTAAATATAAAAAGTCATAATCCATTTAGACTACCACAGTGACCCTGTAATTAGGATATAGCGGGTTGGATAATGGATGGATGGATGGACATTTTTTTTTTTATATACAAACAGTATTATATCAAAGGATACAATAGCAATAATCATACATTCCATAACATAATGGAGGGCACAGTTTACAGCTTTGCTCAGTGCAATAAAAATGCTGGAAGTGGCCCCTGTGATTATGTAATTTTTTTACAGCAAGTAAAGATTTTGGTCCACTGGCTGCCAGTAGCTTACCTAACCTGTAGCAGTGTCCAAGAAAAGCTAATAAAAGAGTGGAGACAGTTTCAAAAGGGACAAGCGGAAGAATATATGATTGCGAGGAGTATGAGGTAATTGTGTGTCTTGTTTGTGAAGTAAAAGTGCTGGTAGTTACTGATATATTCTGCCCCACATTAGAAATATACCTGCAAAGTGCAATTTATGGCCCTCAGTAAAACTGTGCTTAGCATTTCTGAACTATAGTGTATGTACAGTATTTAAATAATACAGTAAAACACTGGAGCAGTTTCATCACAGTCCTATTGACAATGACTGGCAACACAGCTGAGATAAAAGCTTTTATATACTGTATAACACACTGTAAAAGGGAATTAACTTCATGAAATTCCATCATGTTCAACATAAAGGTAGTCAACCATGTATAGGATGAAATTCATGTATTCTATAGATAAACCATAATAAGCCATGCCAACTTTTAATGCCTTTTATCAGAGAAACAAATGACGGTATTCTCTAAACAGCTATATTTCCAGACATACATTAAACAGAAGAATTCAAAAGTGGCATTCTTCTTACAACCTTTAGAGCTGCGGAATGCAGAGCTGAGCTCCCCACCACCACTTTGCTAAGCTCAAATTAACATACTACATTCTATTTTTTCTATACATATAGTACAGCAACATTTCCATTGCAAGTCTTAAATGCAGTAGTATAGCTATTTATACAACAGCACACCTTACAAGCAATATATTTGTAGTCTGCTTATGGTTGTTTATAGTCTCTGTTAAGCAATATTTTATATAATGACATCTTATTTATTGTTGCAACTTTTATGTTACACAACCATTTTGCCTTCAGCGTTTAACAATGTTTTCATCTCCCTTTATCATTTACTAAAGCTTAATTGTCTATATAAAATGGTACTGTATATATATCAGCTTGTCAAATCTGATGATGAATTTTAATAAATATGATATTAAGTGTATGCAGATTAACATACAAATTCAAACAACATGTAATTTTTTTTATTTTTAACAAAAAAATAAATAGAATATTTCTTACCATTTGATTTTTCACTGTCTGCAGGTTTCATTTGAATGGGATGATGCATCTGCACAGGTATTAAAAAAAAAAAGTTTCATTGACACTAATTTATTAATCTTTTATTTTCTTAGGTATCAAGAAAAAGTAACAAACAAGACACAATATTTTAAATACATATTGCTGAAAGTAAATATCTCCTGTATTTGACCATTGTTTATAAATAGCATATTTTGTTTTACTTGCAAGTCTGCAGACATTAACGTACGTAGCCTTTAATTGCTATTACAAACAAAAATAAAAACCTTTATTAGTAGATTTAAACAAGCATCATGTATAGCAAAAAAAAAAAAAAAAGTGTTCCAGAATCAACAGTTTCCATCTCATCAATCCCCTGCTGAATACTCAAGAGACATCAAGTCCTGATGGTCCTCCAAATAATAACAGTTGACATAAAATATTTACAATTGGGCAAACAAGCTTGTAATAAAGACTCAGACTGAGAAGAATAACATGATTTTAAAAAGCACAGAATATTTGAAATAGGGCAGAATCCTTTGTGCACTCATTCCAATGTGTGCCTAATAAACTTAAAAGATTATCATAATATAAATAAAATATTTAGATTTCTATATAACATACATATAATTCAAACAAACATAAATGTTTTCTATTATGTATATCTTATATTTTAACCTCCAAGTTACCCCCCCAAAGGTACTCCTCAATCCCAGGCTATAAGCATTAATTTCCTTTAATTCAATGAACCCATTGGCCTTAAGGGGATGCTGTGGATGCAGATGCTCTTGTTTTCTTTTCATAAGCTTTGATACTGAACTGTTTAGTTTGAATGGTTTAATACTAGGAGAATAAACATGGGGAGATAAGATCGATTTCAAGGGTGACTGAAGTCTTACAGATATCAGTCACTTAATGTAATAAATAATCAGTCAGAGTTAGGCAACTACCGCCAAATTGGCTAGGGGTTTTCATTCCAACCCTTTTCTTCATTTGATAAGTGAATCCACTCAGTTAATAAAGTAGTCTTGCACTCTGTTCGCAGCTTCAAAATAACTGAAAGTCAATGAAATGCAAAATTATGCTTATTCTTGTCAGAAGCTTTGGATCAAAGGGGTCAATTCATTCTCCCTTTTTAATATTTTTTTGTCTTTAGTTCACTGTTTTATGAAAATGTATCTAAGCGGAAATTTAAGATGTGTCAAAAATAATAATGTTGTATATCAAAATGTACAAATACAAGCTTTAAAATGTTATTTTTAACAGTAAGAAATACCAATGTAATGTTTTATATTACACTTTAGTTCAACTAACAATACACAAACATTAAAAAAATATAAATAGGCAAAGGATGATGCACTTCAGTTGAAAATTTAAAGCAGGGGTCATCAAATAAATCTGAAATGGGGCCTAATTCTCTTGTCAGCAAATACGCATTGTGCCACAACTTGATATTAACAATGTCCCCCTGCCCACTGCAACCCAAACAGACACACACACCCACATCCACATCAAAATCTCAAAACAGACACAATTCTTCATTAACTACTCATCCAAATACACAATTATTCACATCTCACATATACAGGGTAGGATTCAAAAGTAATGAGCCTTTGTTCAAAAAGACAAATTTATTGAGCAAATCGGTACAACTAATTAATAGTCTTCAAAATAGGCACCTCCTGCATCAATACACTTTTGTAGGCGGCTTTTCCATGACTCGAAGGCGTCCACGTAGGCCTGTTCCGGGATGGCTGCAAGGGCTGCCTTGACATTTGCTTGGATGTCCTCGATCGAGTTGAAGCGTTTTCCTTTCAGCGCTGATTTTAAGCGCGGAAACAAGAAGAAGTCAGAAGGCGACACGTCCGGACTGTAGGGAGGCTGGGGGACGACCGGAACGTTCACCCAGGCCAGGTAGGCGCACTCGCTGCACATTAACGTCAGTTCGGGCCGACGACGGGTGTCCAGACCGGGGTTCGTCAGTCACCTCTTCCCGGCCCTCCCTAAAAGCCTTGTGCCACTTTTTCGCTTGAGAATAGGATAGACACTCAGTCCCAAACGCCTGTTGAAGCATTGCGAACGTTTCGGAAGGAGACTTGCCCAACCGGAAGCAGAACTTGATCGCGTTCCGTTGCTCTAACGAACTTTCCATTCCGCCGTGTAACGCACTACCGCACAGGGGTTCCCGTCAAGGCCGATCACCCACCGTCGCCGTCAAGTGGGACGCGCAGCGAAGTACGTTCGCGTCAGAACAAAATGAGGCTCATTACTTTTGAATCCTACCCTGTATATTTGGTCAAATGAAAGATAAGGAATTGAGACTTTCAGAACAGCATTTACAATAATTGTATTACCATAATGGACTATGTTACATATCTTGCCATATGTATCTACTAAATTTATTCACTGGTATTTTCAGTTGAATGGTGAAAAATTAAAATCCAACCATTATATCAATGCCACATGTATTACTGAACACCAGGATAATTCAGTATAGCTGTTTTTTGAAACAACATTCTCTTTTAAAATTAGGTTTGTCAGAAAATCACTTTGTTCGGCTGGCATTTGCTGGGAAATTTATGCTTGCATTAGTATATGCAGGAAACAATAATTGGATAATAACATTTACTGGAGGGTAATCTTTAATGGACAAATTAATAAAAATTTCAAAAGTCACAAATTCCTGTAGCTTTAAATGTTCTCAATCTCCCCTCCCCATTTTAAAACTATGTTCAAAATTTAAGTCTTCTTTTGGGGAACCAAACAATTCAATCGAAGGATTCTTGTAAAACAGCTTTTGTTCTGTTGTTTTCAAGGAGCTGCACATAAGTGAGAAGACATTGCTTAGCCTTTGTACTAATGCAGAATTAGCCATGAACAGGACTGATCATACCTGTAGCAATAACTCCAAATGTATGATGGGATCCAATTACCTCCTATACTAATCAAATATGCTTGTCACAGTTTAGTTGCTATACTAACAAGCATTACTTTGGGTTCAAAAACTCTATGTACAAGAAGAATTTAGTTTTTGCTAATTGATGTATGCTGTTTCTATAATCCCACTATATATGCCGTCACAGTGATTATACATTTCTATTGACAGATTTGACATTGTAGCATCAGAGTGGTGTGTTGCTCTTCAAAGTGTTACCAGCTGAGCCACACGGGAACAATGTGGGTGATTTGAAACACTAATTAAATACATTTTATTGTGGAATTAACATATGGAGGAGTTAATTTCACAACATTTGTAGAACAGCTTCAAGTACAAAGAAGATGGTTAGAAAATGTATGAATAGTTCAATGTGTAAACGTTGCCATGTCCATTATATTTAGACAAATGTGAAGCCTCAGGTACTTTATTGGGGCTATGTATGGCGCTGCATTAAAAAAGCAATTGATTTTGCTATCATACATAACCCACAATCTTCTCTACTATAAATCTTGTGAGATGTTAGGAAAATTTCACTCGATTTTTGGTTTCAAAATTAATCTGAATAAAAGTGCTTTTTTCCAAGTGAATTCTCCAGCACTTAATATCAGACTGGATACCTGTTTGTTCCTAATATCAAAACAGTTTAAGTATAATACTAATGTCAATTTATCAGCAATCCAGTTGTCCACAAATTATTTCAAATATGGAACCAATGCAGAATACATTTCAAGGTAGAAAAGTTATTATCTGCTGCTCCTATATAAAATAATCACTTTTTTCCACCTTCTCAAACAAACTCAGGTTTTAATTTATGGACAATGCTATGGCTAAACTAGTTTATCCTAAAATGTATTTCATTTTTATTATATGTTAAAAAAAAAAAAAAAAAAAAAAGAAGTGACAGAGGAGGATGACCTAGGGCCAAAGAAAATATGCTGAAGGCCACCAATTCATGATCCCCGATGTAAGGTGTATACATATCCAGCTTTGCTTGCTTGAGTCATCATTCAATTATCACTTTTGCTTTTTATTTTAAATAATGGAGGCACACGTGGTAAGGGATTAATAGAGCTGCATAATAATAAAAATCCAATGTAGACATATTATGAGATTAATCTCTGGCAATGTTACTTTGTCCCCCATGTCAGAGAATTTATTTGCATGCCTAGGCTCAAATACCAAAGTCATGTATGTTAAGCCAACTTTGGTAACTCAAAAGTATGCTCAGTGTGAGCACAAGTATGTCCTGTAAAGGGCAGATGTCCCGTCTGGGAGTCTGGTTCCCAATTTATATATTCAAAACAGATGGGAAAAGCTTCCTACACTTACAAAAACAGGTTAAGAAAAATGGATCAACTGAATTTAAGAGATGCTTTCAACACAGACTTATCCCAGTCATAATATAGTTCCAAGACGCAGAGACTTTCGTGCACACTGCACTCAAAATCTTGAATTCCATTTTTTGGCAAAGTTTTTATTTATTATTTCTAACTAGAAGATGGTCTCATCTGTAATAATACACAAGAGGCCTTTTGGATGACAATTAGATTATTTCACTTATCTCTGATGTCAAATCACCATTCAACATTTTACTTAAGGAATTTTAACTCATTATTGATCTTTGAGAACCATGGTTTGTTTTTTTCTGGGGTCACATATTAGTGGTGGTTGAAGTGGTGCTCCACTCACTATGTAAAAAAAAGTGCTTTGAGTAGTGAGAAAAGCACTAACTAAATGTAAAAGAAAAGAGTCAATTAATGCTACAGTTGTTCTTTTGTCTATCAGTTTCCAAAGAGTACAAAGCAAATCTGTGACATATTTAAACAACCACAAATCTAAGGAAACAACCCAATCACATCCAACACAGACTATAAGTAATATTACTGCTTCAGTCTACTATATTCACGGCCGTTTGGTAGCTCAAGAACTTCAGGTATATTATATATAAACAGAAGAATCTACAACCATAAATGCTTCTTTATTAAATAAATGTTGGGGGATTTAAACAAGCAAACATTAAATCATTCTGATTTAACATATACATGTATGGATCAAATTTTATCTTTAGCATTTTGTAATGCTATTGATCGTTCTTGTTTACATTACTGTAAGCAATATCCATGTCCAAGGTGGTGAAATACAGAAAAACTATTTTGACAAGAACAATCAGCTCAAACCAGCCATGTCTGTCAGTCCCTTGAAGGTCTCCCGTGTATTCCTACGTACGACAATTCTGTTTTCTACAAGTAAATGCTGACGTTCAAATGCAGAGTGAAATGTCCAAAATACTGTATTGTGTATAGTTAAACTGAAAAATCTGTGCTACATGCTAATTCCCAAGTATTAATAGGGTACTTTTGCTAGTTTATATTAGCTGCATGCACTTATAAAGCTATTAAAGGAGTAACCAGCAGGAACTCAACTAAAGTAAATAAATATAAATCAGTAGTATATATGCATAAGAATCTAGGAAACTAGTGTTGCTTTTATTATGGGAGAAGGTATACTTCAGGGAAGATTCTAGAGTGAGGCAGAGGAGCTGTGAATACTCTTGCATGGGCATGAATGCTCATGCAGAGAGAGAGACAGAGAGAGAAAGAGAAAAAAAAAGTCTTGCATTTAAAAAAACAGACACGCGACAATGCCACCTTTGACAGACCAGAATCATTGATAAGGGTTCTTTAAAACTAAGAAAAAAAGAAAAAAAAAAAAAAAAACTGAAGTCTGGTGAGTGTGACGTTATTTAAAAAAATATATACTTCAGCACTTACAAGTAAAATAGCAGTTAAATTAATAAATGCTGCATTGCTGAGTAAAGTAAGTGAGGCTGGGTATGCCTGCTATGGAAAAAAGTTAACAAAAAACAATCTAACAGAGGGCAATAAATTATTTTTTTTTTTGCATAAAAGGAATGCCTATTCATGGTTTGATATCTGAAATAAATTAAGCAGAATTTTTTTATTTTACTGTAATTCTAAAAGACAACTTTACTTCCTGTGTATACCGGCTGTTTTTTTCCCTGCCAATTTACAAGTGGCGAGCGGAGAGGAAGAAGTTACTACATGAACTGTGGACAAACAATACTCATTTTGAACGATATTTTTAGTTGTTGATATCGGGGCCAGACAAGTGGACATGTTATTGCTATTTAAGCAGGAATAGAAAGAATGGAATACTAAAAAGTGACTCTTGTTTTGAACCTACATTTTGTTTTTGAATTAACTGGATTTGATATTGAGAGAGAGAAAAAAAAACATTTGTTAGACACATTGGTTGAACATTTTGGCTTAATTAACTCTTATGTACATTTAGTGAATTCCTTGTGTAAATAATTACTGTATAATTTATCTATACATTAAATTTTTCCTATTAAATTTGTTTGAAATTATAAGCCAGTTGTGTGTGTGTGCATTATTTTAATCAAGTACTGTATATATAGTGCATCTCCACAGTAATGAATAACATTAACATTGGACATTAAGAAACACACATTAAAACTTAAAAGGAATGTTGCAAAGGGATTACAAAAACAGCCCATGAAAGAGTGGGTACTTGAAAGATACATTTGGTGTGCAAAGTGAGATTGGGGGGGGGGGGTTGGAGGAGGAATATTGTTGTTCAGGAAAAGCAGACAACAGGTAAATGATCAATTTTGGAACCTTGTTCTGTAACGCTTTTTCCCTAACAGTCCTTCAGACTGACTGTGTTTGCCTTTTTTCTGTTTCTTTGGATAAAAGTGTCTGTTAAGCAAATAAAAAAAAAATAAAAATGTGGCAACCAGTAATCAACAGGGACAAGGTAGGATCAACTAAGATATCAAATATCGATCTGCTCTTAATTAATAAAAATGTGATTTAAGTTGGATGGAAAACGAATGGGCCATCTTAAAGTGAGTGATAGTAATAAAGACTGCAGTAGATTGAAAAATAGCAGGTAGAAGAATCTAAGTGCAGGCAGTGTGTGCGTGGGTGTGTGTGTGTGTACGTGCGTGCAACCAGATTGGTGGAAAAAAATATTTTATAGGTGATTCAAGACCTAATGTGATGATTTCTTTCCAGCATTACTGAAACATGCCAAAAACAACTGTTAAAGATGCAAATATACTTTAAAATGCACACATTACTAGTAACTGTACAGCGATCAGCCACATTAAAACCACCAGCCTAATGCCTAATATTGTGTAGGTCTCCCACATGCTGCTAAAGCAGGTCTAAACCCATCAAGGGATGGACTCCAGAAGACCTCTGAATTTATCTTGTGGCACCAAGACCTTAGCAGCAGATCAAGTCAGTCCTGAAAATTGTGAGGTGCGGCCTCCGTGGATCAGACTAGTTTTTCCAGTACAAGTCACGGATGTTCTATCGGATTGACATCTGGAGACTTCAAAGGCGAAGCAACTACTTGAACCCTTTATGTTCCTCAAACCATACCTGAACAATGTTTGCAGAGTGGCATACTGCATTATCCTGATGAAATAGGTCAATGACATCAGGGAATACCATTGCCATGAAAGAGTTTACGTGGCCTGCAAAAAATTTTAGTGGGTGGTATGAGTCAATAAAACATCCACATGAATACATGGGCCCAAGGTTTCAGGGCAGAACACTGCCCAAAGCATCACACTGACTCTGCCGTCTCGTCTTCTTCCCATACTGCATCCTGCTGTCATCTCCTCCCCAGGAAAATGATGCACACATATCCGGCCATCTACATGACCTAAAAGAAAGCGTGATTGATCAAACCAGGCTACCTTCTTCCATTGCTCCATGGTCCAGTTCTGATACTTGTGGCCATTGTAGACACTTTCAGTGGTGGACGGTGGTCAGCACAGATACTGTGACCAGTCTGTGTCTACCTAGCCCCATAAGCAGCAAGTGTCACTGAGCCTTGGTCGCCCATAACCCTGATGCCGGTTCAATAGTTGTCCTTCATTGGACCACTTTTTGTAAGTACTACCAATGCATGCTGGGAACATCTTACAACACCTGCTGCTCTGGAGCTACACTGACCCAGTCGTCTATCCATCACAATTTGGCTCTTGTCAAAGTCGCTTAGATCCTTATGCTTGCTCGTTTATCCTGCTTCCAACAAATCACCTTCAAGAACTGACTGTTCACTTGCTACGTAATATATCCCACCCCTTGACAGGTGCCACTTTAGCGACATCAATGTTATTCTCTTCACCTGTCAGTGGTTTAAATGCTGTGCCTGACTGGTGTGCATTGAGTATTTAAAAATGGGATCTAATGGTGCTCCTGCCTATTAAGCATATTGCATATTGAAGGGGTCCATAACAATATCTTGTCTGTGCTTGCCATCTGACTTACAAGTGTTTAATCATTTTATTGGTTTCTTTCAAACACTGCACAATATGGACTGATGGTTTCTTTCAAACATTGCATATACAGACTGAAAACTAAGTTGGTGCTTATGGTTTTGCTATTATCTGTGAGCTATATTACATTATTATGCTGCAGTATATCAAATGAGACAGACAAAAAGCGAGAGCACATAAGCTTTGTTTAAGGCTTTCATTTAAATTATCTTTAGCACCTAGTTTTGCTTCCTAGGTGGTAGCACTGCCAATGTATTCTTGTGCAACTCCTTCAGTGTTTTTAAAATAGTCAGCTATATATATGAAAGCAAGATAAAGTCACAAAATAATTTATTTTAAGCTGAATGCAGCAGATGAGTGCAGTGTGTTTTTAAATCTCAGTTTCAAAATGATCTTGTTAAGGATCAAACATATTAGCAATATCAGTTATGTGCCGAACAAGAGTTGCAGAACAGAATGGAAATAGGAGTTAAGTATAAGAGAGGGGAAAAGAAAAATCTGAACATCAAACCAATAATATTGTTCCAAATAATAAACCAATGAAATTCTATAAAGTGTCTAAAAATGAAAACGTTAACAAATTGCAAAAAACAAACTTGCATGATACCTTTTAACCAAGCAGAGAAACGGCAAAAGAACAACATCTCTCACTTTATTACCAACTATAATAACAAACAACAGAAACCCTGGCACTTGTAGGTGCACAAATTTCATGATAGTGAATCATCATCCCCCAACTCTTTTTCCTTTATCTTTGAAAGTGCAGCATAATTTAAACTGACCAACCAGTGCACCTTAACATCTTGTAGTATAGTTTACTTAGATGAATACATTACATTAATTAGTAATGTGCAACATTTAACTCACGTGCATGTTTCAGGCAAGAAATTCAAGTCGAGAATAGCAATATGCAGGGAAAATGCAATGTAAAAAGAGCACAGTTAACTTTAGCCATCTTTACATACTTATTTCCAGAGGTGGGTAGTAACGAGTTACATTTACTCCGTTACATTTACTTGAGTAACTTTTTAAAAAAATTGTACTTCTAAGAGTAGTTTTACTGCACCATACTTTTTACTTGAGTACATTTGTGAAGAAGAAACGCTACTCTTACTCCACTACATTGGGCAAGACTCGCATCGTTACTTTTTTCCATTATATACGCTATATTTTTGCCAGAGAGAAGCCGCCAGTGGATCTACTGCATGACTGTTTCACCAATCAGATGTAGCAACAATAGTCACAAGACTCCGTTTCACCAATCCGACGTAGCAACAATAATCACATGGCTCCGTTTCACAAATCAGACGTAGCCATGTAGTCACATGACCACACACAAACTATGGCGGCATAGTGGCACAAACTCCTCACAGACAGCGGACAGGGAAGGAAAGAAAGAAAGAAAGAAAGAAAGAAAGAAAGAAAGAAAGAAAGAAAGAAAGAAAGAAAGAAAGAAAGAAAGAAAGAAAGAAAGAAAGAAAGAAAGAAAGAAAGAACACATGAAAAATGAGCGCCAACTCCTGCTGAAGCTTAACCATCACTTCACTGAGTGAAGAACAAGCACATTTTAACCAAACATGCACAGACACAGACAGTCAAGTTAAAGTGAGACTTCTTGTATGTGCACAAGCTGCCTTGTTCTAATGTTATTTTCTATCAGTTGTGCTATTTGGAGGGCAAGTGAATATGCAGTATTATACTGTCAGTGTACAGTATATCTCATCACTGTAAGTAGTTTGCACTGTTCAAACACACGTTACCTACTGTAGGTATTGGCTTCAAAAGCTTTGTTGTGAAAAACAGATTTAGAACTTTACTTTGTAAAGATGTTATTTGTACTCATTTTTTATGTTATTATTTGGAAATAGCAGAATTTGCACATTATTTTATTACAACATTTCTAAAAAATAAATAATTTATTATGATCAAACAGTTACTCAGTACTTGAGTAGTCTTTTCACCAAATACTTTTTTTTACTCTTACTTGAGTAATTTTTTGGATGACTACTTTTTACTTCTACTTTTGGCTACTCTACCCACCTCTGCTTATTTCAACTTAGCACATTATTCTATGATTAAGCACTCAGTTAAAAAAAAGTCACAAACACAATGAATGAATAAATATAGTATAATTGTTGTAAACACTAACCATACAAGTAATAGGCAATTAATAGTATCTTCTTCAGCTAATAATTTGGCCACATATACATCACAGGCTTCAGAGGAAACCCAAATGTGAAACAACATTGAATGGCTAAACCACACAGCACTGCAGAATTTCTAGATATACAATTTGTACACATTATTAAAAGGCAAATAATAACACCATTGACTGATTAAAAGAAGTAAATGGAGTTCTTCTCTACTGCAGTGAATGAAGTTCATGACAATTTGATGAAACTATCACTAGAGAAGAAAAATGAGGGAAACATAACCGGCTATTGCTGGCAGAAATATTGCAAAGAAATTAGGTTACAACAGCTGAAATTCTACCTGGGAATTTGTGAGCAATATCTTGCTTACCGGGTCATAATTTCAGTCTAATTATTTTAATTGCTTGTCACTGCTTCCTACAGCTCTGCCAGCATTCAGATATTCCCACTGACAGTGTCTAGGTGCAATACAACTCCATGCAAAAAAAAAAAACTAGCTGCCTTTCAGGTTGGCTTCAAACAATTAAATCTTTCTTCACTCCAACAACTTGCACTGTAAAATTCTAAGTGTTGTTAATACACATGTATTTTTTTATTGCATTTCAATATACTGCAGCAATTCTGACCAGTCTTTAAACACTCATAAATCCATTTATCTATTTTCGGAAACATGACAGATCTCTGAAGTTACTTCAATTAACATATATCAAATAAAATAGTATCCCTAGCGAAGCAAAGGAGCTGCAAACCCAGAAAAGCATGAAGTTTTATCCCAGAATATGTACAACTACAATTAAGTGTGACTGCATGTCTTTGTACATTAGGAGGAAACCCAATGACAAAGGAGAAATCACCACTATCATAATGCTTTCTATTTTACATTCTAAAGAACATTCTATATCTCTCCAATGGTGAAAATGGAATTGGACTAATGATGACTTTAGTCAGACAACACAGGGCTAAGTTATTTAGGGAACGCTCCTACCCCATGAGGTTTGTAGTGTGGGCCAAGAAAATGTTTTAATCACATGTTTTCATGAAGAATAGAAGAGAATTGTTACCCATGCTGTAAAATGGCAAATAATGGGATAAACATCCAAGGGGAGAAAAAAAAAAAACATGTTACTTATGTTGCATAATCCATGTCTTCTACTCGAAACATACAAAATGCACAGGTTTTTTTTTTTTTTACTGAACTACTATTAAAGGGAAACAAACTGATCTTCAAATTAAAAACTCAATCCCATGTGTTTCTTTATGACGTGGACCAATTTTTCCAGACTTATCTTTTTAACAATTACAAGCAAAAAATGAATGTGTTTTGAGAATATTAATGGTTAAACGACATATGGATTATATGACAGGATTAATACAATCTTCTTCTTCTTTTTTTTTTTTTTTTGTTTCTTACTTCCAAGGATATTTTTCACATTTGTTTGCTGTTGTACAGCATTGGTCACCATTGGCTTCTATTATATATACTTTTTTCTCTTTATTCTGCATGAACAGGAGATTAAACATGCTTCTTGACCATCACCACAAATTACACTACAATTTTCTTTAGGTGAAGGGTTTCAAGGGAATTATCAACTGGTACAAGACATGCTGGCAATTATTACTTGCTAGTTTACCAGTTTTTAATTCTGGACAACCAAACTACAAACTCTCAAAGTCCAGTGGACTACCTGTTGTTTCGGATCTCTGGTTAATGAAGACAAAATTGTTTATGTATGATCTTAACTTTGGTGTCGCTTTTAAAGACAGATGCTTAAAGTGCTCCAGACTGATTCACAACCCCGTCTAAAGCCTGGTTTATACTTGAAATATCTGCACTGGTTGTGAGGGCAGCCCAGCCAAAATGACACAAGATGCGGCAACACACTGAACTTTATTCTAACTACACAGCAATGTGGACATGGCTCTGTGCATCCCAAAGGCAAGTATGAAAGAGAGGCTGGTTACATTGGTGCCAGAATGATGAATATAAAACAACAGATCATCAAAGCACAAGCAAGACCTGTTAAATGATTGATCTTATATCCTAAGTCAGCATAACTTTAGTGGGGAAAAAAAGGATTGCATGTCAATTTTCAGGAAGACTGTTGCTGGGGATAAACTGTTTGTTTGCCCAACTCTGCCACTGTTGTTAACAGCAGAGTGAGTAAGTGAAACACTGACACAATTCTGACCATGGATTCTTCCTAAAATATTGTCAAATCAATTACAAATTACAAAATATCAATGGAAAAAGTTACTCTTTAAATTATAACAATACATAATTGAACTGCTAACTGTTGGATTGAGCAATGCAAATCACTGATGCAAGACAAGCAAAGTTTAAGAGTAGGCAGCACTACGTTTGTGCAGAATACTGATGATTATAACATTGTGTTCTTAAAATGTGATCCATCACCTATAAATTACTTTTATCGACTATAATGTGACTGAACAAAATCATCAACAGATACTTCAGGAAAAGTGGAGTTTAATATTTAATAATACTAAGTCTGACAACATACAGTATCTACCAGAAAAATCAAAATCGAAAAATAGATTTTCAAACTAACCTCATTGCATTACAATAATCCAAAACAAAAAATCAGTTTGTACCGAGTAATCAGTAATGAGATATATTTAAAAAAAAAACAAAAAAAAACTGAGAATTATAGCAAAGAATAGGTAGCATACCGTATTACTATGAATTTAAAAAAGCACAAGACCATTATAAGGAGATAAACACAAAAAAATGAACACCTGTATCAACTCAGTAACTCAAACATCTGACCCAAAGATAACAGAGGATGCTGAGGGGAGGGTGGTTTGTGGAAGAATTACTATAGAATATTTAATTTGCATGAGATGGCAATGCATTATGAGGCATAGTTAAGACTGCAGGGTAGCAATACATTACTGCTAGCTTTTCCACTTAGGTATGCTTATTAGAACAATTTTAATACATGCCGAAAATAGAAAAACCTCATTCTGTAGGCAAATGAAACCTATGAATTGCCCTGCATATGCTAATATACTGTGCAGAATAAAAAATGCAGGAATTTACCGATCATGTTTCATAAAATATAGCAACTTCATAGAAAATCATTAAAGAGAACTGCTTTTTTTGTTGTTCATTATATATGCATTTTTACATATGCATTGTCAAGCTCACTTAATCCAGTTCAAGCACCACAGGGTGCCACAAAATTACCACAGGGCACAAGGCAGGAAATCGCTATGGACAGATCGCCATTTGCTCCAATGATCTGGCTGCCAATTTACAGTTCTGTATAAAAGGGCGCTTATTTGTGATTCGCTATTTAAAAGTCAATATGAAATTGCAATTTTATAAGAAATATTCAGAGTGATTTCTGGGTTACATTAAACAATGAGTGCCTCAGCTAATAGTCAAGCTCTAGTTCTAAATGTACACTCCCAGAGATAATCAAAACATACAGAAAACATTTACTTTTTCTACATTTTATAATACTTCAAATTCTACAACAATGCAAATTAAAATGCTAGTGAAATAGTGTAGGATAGGATTGCACACTAATACATCACAGGGCATAGTCATGAGCAGCTTAGAGTCACTAATCCATATAAAGATGTTTTTGAACAGTGGAAGGAAAACTGAAATCTCTAGAGAATGCCAATGCTACCATGATGAGAACATGTAAACTTCACAAAGTAAGAACTCAAAGCAAAATCGAAGCACTATGCAGAAAAGCATTAAAAATGAAGAAATGGTTCCGTTTGTGAGTCTTGTGCTCTTCTCCTTTGATTTTTGTTGGATCACAGGTTTACATTTTGGAGAAAGCAGAAATCACAGTCAGTAGATTTAAAGCTCTGATATATCACATCTGTCTTTACTTCAAGGCAGCCAAAAGCCGCTTGCAGCTCACTGCTATTTCACTATTGGTTTCAGAATTAAAAGAAGTGTAACCTTAATGATATAAATTCCAGGATTTTAATTTTAATCCATAAAATTTTTGTCTACTTTGAAGACACTTTAAATGAATTTCAAAGGTTATATTTGCTACTCAGTATTTAAAACCAACAGTATTTTTTCCCAACTCTCTCCCCAGCTTAAGACGACGTTACAATGCAAACAATATTTTGAAAGTTTGAAAACAATTTTTTAGTTCTATATCTATTTTAGTTTATTGTTCATTTTGGGATGTTACAAATTTTGTATTAGATACCAATCCCAATGAAATTTGATGATGCTCTATACCTTTTGATATGACAGCAAAAACAAATTCCATTCGATGGCTTCTTAATACAGTACCTCCATTACTGAAGTTAAACGTATTACACCTTTTTCTGTAATACAACATAATATATACAAATAGTAACAGTAATGGCAGCATTTAAGCAGTGGTATATTCATCAACTAGTTACCCATGTATTATTTAAGTAAACTAGTACTGATAAATATAAAATAGAATGCATAACTTGAATTTTAAAGTGTGGCAGAGATGGAAAACCCACAGTGTAAACAACAAATGGGGAGTTTATACTCTTTGAGGATTTCAACAATATAATGAACTACCTGATTTTTCTTAACATGTGCACATTCTAACTTTATTCTCTGACACTTTGTCAAGTAATTAAAAATACTGCTTAAAATCCAAACTAAATTTAAAAATTCAATTACTGTATATATACTGTTGAATTTGTGAATTCCAAGATAATTCAGGGTATTTTAATTTAAATGAACTCTTTAAAGCTGTTTTTTCAAATATTGCTGTTGCAAGATTTATTTAGTGCTGGTTTAAAAAAATACTGAATATTTAATGGATGAGTCAAATTAATTCAAATTTTAGAAATTCAGTTGCTTTAATTTTCTAATTCTGTACCACCTCAAAGCCCCCCCCCCCCCCCCCCCCCCCCTTTTGCCATCAGTCATTTTCTTACCTGCTTATTCCTGAACAGGGTCAGGGTACAGGAACCTTTCTCACTTAGAACAAGACATAAGACAAGAACAATACCCTGGACAGGGAGCCAGTACATCACCAGGCAAACACCTTCACACTAGGGCCAGTTTAGTATCTCCAATGCACCTAACCTGCATGTCTTTTGACTGTGAAAACATGTAAACTCCACGCAGAGAGCACCCAGGAGGTGAAACCAGTTCTTCTTACTGCAAGGCAGCTAACCACTGCACCACCATGCTGTCCTCACCCCCATCCCCCCCCCCCCAAATTTTAAAGCTTCTTGTGTGAAGATCACTTTTACAGGATTCCTTTATTTCAGAACTCCTCTTAAACAGCCTTTGTTTTGCGGTTTAAAAGGTTTCTTACATGAGTGATCAAAATTTGTTATTTCTTATACTTGTGTACAAATCCAGAATTAAAACATTACTTGTACTCAATAAATTTGTAACTGAGACATTGCATTCTTCCATATGTTATTATTAATGAACATGAATTTGCCTTCAAAAGCAAAACTAAATACACAGTCAGTGTTTGCAGATTCTTATTTTGCAATCAAGTATGTGGTTTTGCTTGTCCTGTTCACTGCGTGTTTCGCTACTTATGCATTTATTTTAACATATTAGATGTCATAATAGGAAGATGTGCTTTGTCCTTCAAAGCATCAAAATACAGCATAAATTTTATTTTGGTATTAACAAATGGAGCAATTTATGTCATCACTGTTGTAGACAAGCCAGATAGCCACTTTGTTTAAATCATACCTCAGTGTTTACTTGCTGCCAGTCCTCCCACCTCAACAGAGAACTATATACGCTGGTTTGAAAAATGAACGGATGCTTGAACTGTTGGACATCTGTGAAAAAGTACTCATACAATCAGACAATGAATACAAAGCCTCCGTTCTTTTATTGGAACTGTATAGGACACCATTTAAAGACAATTAATCTTGCTAGCTTTACATCTTCTTTTACAAATGTATAATTATTTAACATGCAAACACATCACACCTCTTTGGTTGGTAAAAATATTTCACTTTCAAAACAGGCACAAATTAGTTTCTGAACTAATTCCATAATAGGATAAAAGTGGCAATAATGCAAGCCTGTGTGTGTGTGTGTTTATATAAAAAAACAAAAACAAAAAAACAACCCAAACAAATATGATTCCTGCACCCATGGAAACCAAGCATTTCTAAACATGACCTCGGGAAATTTTGTTTCTGACATGTTTATGCTGTGCTGTAGCATCATCACTCTGGACCATTTTTATATGTAGATTTTACTCAATATTTTATTTTGTATTTTTGTGCCTCCCAGAGTAACTTGCAGTCACACATGCGTGTAGTACAGACATTTATGGTACTACCTATTCTGTAAAAAAAGCTGGAATTATTGACTATGAAATATTAAAAGTTAAAATAACAGAATACAATAACACAGTCCATCTTGAGAGGCGCTGCTATTTCTCTAAGATTATAAATAACAATGCTAGTAATCCCGGAGTCTTATTTTCGACGATTGAGCGTCTGTTAAACCCAGGTAACTCAAAGAAATGCCTCCTAAGTACTTCCAGTAAAACCTGTGAGGCTATCGCTGTATTTTTCAATCAAAAAATTAATGATATTAGAAATAACATAGTATATCTCCCCAACACTAAGGATCCTCCTAAACCCCAGTACCCCATAATAAACAAATTAAAGTCTTTCACTAGGATAGATTTACCTGATTTACATAAAATAATTTCTCAAATGAAACCCTCCACCTGTGCCCTTGACCCAATACCAACAAATTTTTTTAAAGAAGTATCGGGCGCGCTAATTGATAATGTTCTTGACATAGTAAATTTGCCATTAGATACGGGGGTCTTCCCAGACTGTCTTAAGACTGCTGTAGTTAAACCTCTACTTAAGAACAATAATCTCGACTCCTCTGCTCTTGAAAATTATAGACCCATCTCTAACCTACCTTTCTTAAGTAAAATTCTAGAGAAGGCAGTCATTACGCAGTTAAATGAGCACCTCAATAAACATGCTATTCTTGATAAATTTCAGTCAGGTTTTAGAAGAAATCACAGCACAGAAACTGCACTCGTTAAAGTAGTAAAGGATTTGCGAGTAAATGCAGACAGAGGCCATTTATCTGTTCTCATCCTCTTAGATCTGAGTGCCGCATTTGACACCATTGATCATAATATTCTTAAGAATCGCCTTAGTCAGTGGGTGGGCCTCTCTGGCAGCGTCTTAAATTGGTTTGAATCCTACCTGGCAGGGAGAAAATTCTTTGTTAGTTGTGGTAATTATAATTCAAAGACACATGATATCCTATATGGTGTTCCACAAGGCTCTATCCTGGGTCCGCTGCTCTTCTCAATTTACATGCTTCCATTAGGTCAGATTATCTCGGGACATAACGTGAGCTACCACAGCTATGCTGATGACACACAGCTGTATTTATCAATAGCACCTGATAACCCCCATTCTCTAGATTCACTAACACAATGTCTAACCTGTACCTCAGAATGGATGAATAGTAACTTTCTCAAATTAAATAAAGAGAAAATCGAAATCTTAGTGATTGGCAATAATGGATACAATGAGGCTATTAGAAATAAACTTGATGCATTAGGATTAAAAGTCAAAACGGAGGTAAAAAGCTTAGGGGTAACCGTTGACTGTAATCTGAGTTTTAAATCGCATAATAATCAGATCACTAGGACAGCATTTTTTCACTTAAGAAACATAGCAAAAGTTAGACCTCTTATATCATTGAAAGATACTGAGAAATTAGTTCACGCGTTTGTTTTCAGTCGGCTAGATTACTGTAACACACTCTTCTCAGGACTACCCAAAAAAGACAAATTGTTTGCAACTAGTGCAGAATGCAGCTGCTAGAATCCTTACCAGGAAAAGAAAATCCGAACACATTTCTCCAGTTTTGATGTCACTACACTGGTTACCTGTGTCTTTCAGAATTGACTTTAAAATTCTGCTTATGGTTTATAAAGCCTTAAATAATCTCACTCCATCTTATATATCGGAATGTCTGACGTCTTATATTCCAAATCGCAACCTCAGATCCTCAACTGAGTGTCTCCTTAGAATTCCAAGAGCAAAACTTAAAAGAAGTGGTGAGGCAGCTTTCTGCTGTTATGCACCTAAAATCTGGAATAGCCTGCCAGTAGGAATTCGCCAGGCTAATACAGTGGAGCACTTTAAAAAACTGCTGAAAACACATTATTTTAACATGGCCTTCTCATAACTTCACTGTAATTTAATCCTGATACTCTGTATATCCAATTTATTATAATAACTATTCATTCAAAATCTGTACTAACCCCTACTCTCTCTTCTGTTTCCTTTTCCGGTGTCCTTTTGGTGGTGTCTACCCAAAGCACCATGATGTTCCAACAATGATGGATGGATTAAAAGCCAGAAGTCTGTATGACCATCAGCATCAAGTGACTCCGTGAGAACCCTAACTACAAAGAGGACTATTTCGTTTATGTTAGGTAGAATGCCCAGAGGGGACTGGGCGGTCTCGTGGCCTGGAACCCCTACAGATTTTATTTTTTTCTCCAGCCATCTGGAGTTTTTTTTTTGTTTTTTCTGTCCACCCTGGCCATCGGACCTTACTCCTTTCTATGTTAACTAATGTTGTCTTATTTTAATTTTGTATTTTGTCTTTTATTTTTCTTTTCTTCATTATGTAAAGCACTTTGAGCTACTTTTTGTATGAAAATGTGCTATATAAATAAATGTTGTTGTTGTATTGTTCACATTTTTGGATTGTTAGTAGTGAATTAGTACTGGAACAGCTGTTCTTATGAGATCATTAGTTAATTTACTAACTTTAAAACCCCTAAGTCTACTGTACAAGTTTGTTTTGATGGTACTAGGCAGAGATTTCATTATTTCATTTGCTGACACTTGAATCTTTTTTTAAACAAATTACAGAAGGGGTCTCAAAGTATGCAAGAGATTCATAAGCATGTGATTCTGAAGACTCATTTTTGATGTGTCCTTTAATAAAAACATGAGTGGAGAGTCACCAATACAAACTGTGTGACACCCTAAAATGAACATTTCAAATACACGGATGAATTTCTTAATTGAAAATTTAATCTAACAACTAAAACTGGCATTCTGTTTTTGTAGTATTTTGTTAGTAGCTGTATTAAAACAGAAAGCACTAAGAGTTAAACCGAACAAATTTCAAAACACTTTACCATTAAATTTAAGAAAATATATTTATCTCTTCATGATAAATGTTAATTTTTCCTGTCATACAATCATCAGTTTTGGTCTAAATTATTTTAGCTCTCTTTTCAATGCAGTTTCATTTATGATGTATTAGGAGACTTCAAATTCAAAATGTATCTAATAAGTGTCTTCACTCTGACCTAACACAGTGATCACATTAGACTTCAGCTGGCTAAGCTATCTTGACCAGATAAAATCTCTATTAACTTACAAAAATTTGTAAACAATAGTGACCCAAAATATATGGTTTGTGTTGCCTTGCCATAAACTTGTGAGACAATCAAAATTTTCTGACATTGGTCTTCTCATTGTACCAAAGTTTTTCTACACAACTCTTTTTGAATGTTCACATATCTTTGTGGCTCTTATTCAATGAGTGTCCTATCTATCATTTTACAAGACTCATTATTTATAATATTCCATTCAATGCTGGAAAATCCTCTACACTGTTGCTTTGTAGTGCCTTTGTTCCACTATTAGCTCAAGGGAATAGACTGTCATGCTTTATTATGTTATTCCTTCTCTTATTTCAATTGATTCCTTTGTCTCCACAGGTAACTTTACTGTCCATGACCTTAGATCCTTTTAATGTTCCTCCACATTCTTGTCTATGACACACCTCGGTTTCTACTTGTACTAAATGTTGATTTTTGCTTTTACTGTAGCCATAATTTTTTTTTTTTTTTTACTTTGACAAAATATAAACATTTGTTTGTTTGTAAAATTCCTATTGTATGCTCTTAATTATACTATTTTTATCCATATACATATTATATTCACACACATAAAATATTTATTTTACATTTCTATATACATACAGTACATCTTTAAACACACACTACCTCTGTTACCTGACTTTACTTGGGAAATTTCATAAGACAATGGGAGTTGGTTATGGTGCTGTCGTTTAACTCGGGTATTGCAGAATTACTAGTTAACTAAGTACTTGTCTGTATACAATTATTGTATAGAGAATACAAGGGCCACTATTATTGGAAGGCAGTGTGGTGTTGTGGTTAAGGGTATCGGGCTATTGGATTTTGAGTTTCTCAGTTGAGGACTGGAAGTCGACAGGGTGGAAATGATAGCCATGTAAGAGTGCGGTAGTTAACAGCAAAAAAACAGCGCTTGCTAACCATTGACCTTGGCATCTTTGAGTTTCATTGAACCCTCTTTTTTAAATCTACAAAAAAATCATGTCTTTTTTTGTTTTCTACTGTCCTGGGTACCGCCCTGTCTTCAGTCATCTGTTCTCCCTATTTGTAAGGGCGCTATTAGTGTGGCCTGTCAATCACTGAGCATGAAAATTAACATAATATTAATATAAGATTGATAAATTTAATTGATAAAAAAAAAAACGTGTAGGCTAATTTTCTATTTTTCCTATAGTTTAACCAAATTTCAATAAAACCATCACAGCATTTTTTTTTGAGATTTTAGTTTTTCTTTTGCCGGGAATGGGGGAGGGGTGGGGATTTGTGTGCGTTTACCCCTGAAGATTGATATATATCGAAATGTCCTTTCTTAGTGTATACCTGGTGCCCTACATGAACCATTCTGCGACATTTCGGCTTTTTAACTTAATGGGAAATAGTGTTTTTGTTGAGGAGTAAACCTGTATGACCAAATACAACATTACAACAAAATACTAAATGTTTACCTGCTTCTCACGTACCACATCCTCTGAGTAATTCCACTTCATACTCTGAGACTGACAGTGTTTTTTTTCTTGTCTTCTGTGCATGATACCTTTGCTGTGAAAGTCAGCAGGATGCATAGAGCATGCTCTTATAAATGATGTGTGCATGTTATTCATGACAGAAATACTGAACTGCTGTTAGGAAAACAATTTTAGACATATGTATCAGACTCCCATTTTCACAGCTGTTGTCTCTGCCTTGCAGTTTGGTTTGCCTGTGTGTGTGTGTGTGTGTGTGTGTTTATAAGAAAGTCAGGATGTTCTGTTACACTCTATATACTGTATTGCTCTCTCAACATGTCAGTTATATTTACTGTTTGTATGCATGACCATGTGTATGTATAAACGTATATGTGTGTGTGGGTGTGTTTATATATGCATATACGCACAAGGACTTCGGAAAGTATTCAGACCCTTTCATGTTTTTCTAATTTTGATATAATGCACTAAATGCAGCTTTATATTAAAAAACTGTTTAAATTCATTTTTCCCCTCATAAAACAACTCTCAATACTCCAGAATGACAAATTAAGTGACCTTGCACCAGTTTTCCCTCAACATTCTATTTATTGATTCTGTAAACCACATTACAGCAAATAAGGACACAACCTGTACTATATCGCGGGCATTTACATTTCATGCAAGCAATATCCCAATCAGTCAAGAAGCATAGCGAGGATAGTGCTTATAACATTACAAACAAGGTTATGACAAAATGTTTGGGATCTGCTGCACATTCTGTAAAAACTATGAGCAAACTCTACACCAAATTTAAAGGTTCACTACACACTGAAATGATGAAAATCTTTCCAAAAAAATATGCATTTGACATCAATGCATTAAAAAGATGGTTTAAGAAAATAAGCTTTTCTGTACTGCTAAAACTAATTTGAACAAAGCTAGAAGATCTTGTAACAAAGGCTCTGGCTTCTACAACAGTGTCCCATATTTGGATTTTGTTTGTAAATATTTAGGGAGCAGAAGTTAGGATTGCAGTATTGGACTTATTGTATTTTCAACAGTTTAAGTAGGGAAGGGAAAAACAAACAAAAAGAAATTCAACTAACTAACCTACCAGCCCATCCATTATCCTGTTCTTGAAAGTAGAGCTTAAAAAGTCACTTGTTTAATGATACTGGCCTATGGTGCTTTTATGTATTATTCATTTTCATTACATATGATGTAAATTAAATGCCACAATTTTTCTCTTCATTTGTCACACCCCAGGAACACTAAGAAAGTAAATGATCTTTACATTATGAACATAGGTGCTAAATAAGATATCTTTGTGAGGTACTAAAATCAAAGTAAGTCTTCTAGTACCTCTGTATGTAACTCACCAATCTGCCAGTCAGCT